>NW_024386985.1:2051181-2113681 GCF_900408965.1 Simochromis diagramma
GGACATGGGCAACTGTTTTTTATTCACTCCACTTGACTCGTAAAATCCTGGCAAAACCACCATGTTGGCATGGCTTTGCGTCAGTGTTAATTTAGAATGATGTTAGCTGCAGGCACATGTGGGTCTCCAGTTATTGGATAAGGAAAATTGAATCCCCTCCCTCGTGGTTATTGGTTAGATGTTAGACTGGAGATTGGAGCTGAGTGTAATGAGTTGACAATTCGGTTTTATATAAAGCTACAGATTAATATCAATCTTCTGGTTGTGAAGAACCAAACTATCTCCTGAAATAGTAGTACTTCAAAGCCAAAAATGCAGACAGGCTCATTCACACACAGATAGACGATCACAACCGTAACTTCCTTGCCCTTCCCCTTCAAGCACACACACGCACACACACACACACACACACACACACACACACACACACACACACACACAAAAACAACAGACAAACCCAGGACTATATGAAAAAATACACACGCCCTACACAACATTCCAATCAATTTTCCACACTCTGCTTCAGCATTCCTGCCTGGTGTTAGAAGCTTTCTTCCCACTGCACACAGAAAGCCATGTGTGTGTGTGTGTGTGTAAATCTTTAGATGCTGTGTAGCAGTAGGGCGCAGTGAAAGGCTTTCTCTGTCAGATCAGCTATGCCACAAGCTCAATTTCTAATCCTTTGCTGCAACAGTCTGCTTTGCCCCCCAAAATACAATTCATACCTCTGTCTTCTGTATGTCCACTACCAGTTCATTGCTATAAAGCTGCATAACACTGTTTTCACAATAAACACAAGAATTTCATATTTGCATTCATAAATAGTATGCTGGCATGCCAGATATCATTACTTACTGATCTGTTCTTATTCGAATAATTGGGATAGGGATTTGCATCATTGTGTAGCTTAAGCTGATATTGCTCAATAACATTGTTATGTAGGTTATAGCTCGTATTGTTAAATAGCAATTATGTAGCAATAATGTAACACAAAAAGAATGTAATGAGTAGTGTAAGAACTTACTTTCTCCTGACAGTAAACAATCCATTCTGTTGCAACAGTGTAGACTGTTATGTGCAATGCATTATTGTTTTGAGTAAGAACCATAGATAATATCAACGTTGGCATTGCTATTGTTTTGAAGCTTGGAGTTGATCGTTTTTAATATCCCCATCTTGGTATTTTGAAACCAGGTGTGTGACTAGGGATGGGTATCGTTTAGGTTTTATCCGATACCAGTACCAAACTGGTACTTTTGAAACGGTGCTTAAACGGTGCTCGAACCGGTGCTTAAAGAATGGAGAACACACACTTTGTCCAAAAACCTCTCATGTTCAGCTGTTTTTTTTGTAAAAAGATAACAATGTTAGCCTTTTCTGCAGCTATAGGGCATATATGGTATCACTCTTGGCTGGAAGCAGTGCTTAATCAATGGAAAAAAACACCAATTTTGTCCAAAATCCTCTCATGTTTAGCTGTTTCCCACTTTTTCTTTGGTCATTTTAGCCTTTTTGGCCAGGGTGAAGGGAGTATCTGCCATCAAACAAGAAGACAGCCGCATGTAGCTATGATGATGTTTGCTAGTTCACCTTACATGCATTAATGTAATAACGTGGTTAGCCTACTCAACGTAAATTACACACGAACAACATTAAGCTACTCACGCAGAGAAGAACGGCTGCTGCTGCCGTCATCATCCGTCATCATTTCTGCTACACTGGCAGGGCTAGGGGCCAGGACTCTCCTTTTCGGGTTTTGGGGGGGATGTTGCTAACTCCGGGTCCGATAACAGGCATCACACCTGCAGTAGATGTGCTCGGTGTGAGGTCTCGCAGCAAGCTATTAAATACGGCGCATTTTTCGGCTTTTAACAAAAATGCTATACGTCGCCAGGTGTTTCATCAGATTCAAGGTGTTACCTCCTTTGCACAGTATCACCTTAAAGCACTTGTTGCAGGCTGCTGAGTTTGCATCTTTTGCTGTGAAGTACAGCCAGACTTTGACCGCTTTGTCTTGGGCATTTTTAATCTGTAGCTCTGCTCTAAAAGAACGTACGTACCTGGGCCCGCCTACTAGGCTTGCAAAGGTAAAATGATTGGCTAGAATCCAAAGTGTGTGACATCTCAGGAAAAAAAGCACCGAAATAAAGCACCGAAATGTGCGCTGCTTTTCGGTCTGGTTACTACCGTTTATGTCATAATGGCACCGGATACCGGTACCCATCCCTAGCAAGGGCTAAACTAAAATCTTCTAAAATTGTGATCAAATAACTAGCTTACAGTGCCACGTTGCATCCACGTTTGTCTTCCAAACTATTTGAATTCTTAATGGCAAAGATTCAACAAGATCCTGGAAACATCCCACAGAGATTTTTGGTCCATATTGACATGACAGCATCAGAATCAGATTCCATTATGGTCATTCAGTCAATACATAAAATATGTATTGACTGAAGGAAATTAAAAAACACAGACAAAAATACAAAAGAATCACAATAAAAACAGAAGTAGGTTAAAAGAATGTAGTGCAGCTGTCTATTACACAATGTTCACAGTTGCTTCAGATTTGGCAGCTGCACATCCGTGATGCAAATCTCTCCATTCCACCACATGCCAAAAGTGCTTTGTTGGACTGGTGACTGAAGGCCATTTGAGTGCAGTGAACTCGTTTTTCAAGAAACCAGTTTGAGAAGATTTGAGCTTTGTGAGAGGGCACATTATCATGGTGGAAGGAGCCTTAGGAAGTGTTCATTTCAGTAGTTCATTAGTTCATCTGCTTCAAGGTTCAACCTGTTGTGTATTCGGAGACGCTCTTCTGCATACCTTGGTCGTAGAAAGTGGTTTTGTGAGTTATTTGGACTGGATAATTTGTGTTTTTTTCCTATAAAAATCTATAGAGAAACTTGTAATTTTCCAAACTGAAAAGTACTAAAAAAAATATTTCAGTCCAGTTATTCATTCACACTGCACATGTACACCTGAACTATAGCCTTCGTTTGTTTTTAGTAACACTGAAGGTGCATGAGTATGTTTGAATCCACACAAACACAGATCATTGAAATGCTGAAAAGGTATAATGCCCTTGCACTGAGTGGGTGGTGAGTAAAACACTGTATACCTCAAAAAATAAAAGCAAGACATGGATTCCAGGGTTGTAAAAAGTCACTCGCACTCAGACATTCCCAGACACACTCCCACAATCCCACAGTATGACTACACACCCACATGTAGAGTCATCCACAGATAAAAGAATAAAGCACAATCCCAGTCAACCTCCCACACGCGTACACATAAAAACAGCGAGTCCAGGAGAGCAAAAAAAGGGAGATAGTGTGGTGTGTGCACTCAACTGTGGCTGGGGACATGATGATGTGTCTGTATGTGTGTTGTAGGCTGCATAGTGGACAAAATTAAGGTAATTTCACGGCCTGGTGCTGCTGACTTGTAGCCACTTGCTCCCTTTGCTACAGCAGTATGCCGGTGAAATGTACATGTAGGTGTTAATGCAGCTGTGAGAGCAGAGACCACTCCAGAACTCACAATATTAGATGTAGTAAACAGTGCTTGTCCCTTATGAATGTCTAATATTAATTGGAGGTTTAAGATGCTCAAGATGACACTGGAAGATATATCTTTTAAACTAGACTGTTTTCCTGACATTCGTGTGGGTAACAAACAGAGGATTTAAGTCTCGTCATGGTTTTTTTTCTTTTCTTTACCTGGCAAACATGAAATCTTTGACTTGTACCTCTGCTTTCTTTGCAGCGCACGCAGTACTGATCAGCTGTGGCATACAATCAGCCCAGCTGCTCGATACCAACTCGACTGATATAATCTGATCTATAAAAAGATGGCATCAACCATCCCTGCAATCAGCAAACAGTCCGATAATGGTGATGTTCACATCTTAAACCTGTCAAGTCTCATGTTTTACTCATGAGGTTTCAGAACCCTTTTCTGTTATCACACAGCAATGAAATCAAACTCTTTCCAACTGTCACACTATCAAAGAACATCCCATAAAAGGCCCTTTTGGCTTCAGTAGCTTCTTACGTGTGTGGTGGCAGCCAGTAGGAGATAATGTTGTGAAAAAAGCCATTTCTGACCGCCTGTTGTGTGAAAATGGTCCATGTTCTTACCTTCTGTGGCACCTACAAATCCCTCCCTCCCATTTTGTAGCTTAGGAAACAGAAACAGTGCATGGTGAACTCTAGTGAAATAGTCTTTATCCTAAAAGCTTACAGTGTTGGCTTATAATTTAGCTTCTTCACAACCATTAATGTGAGATAAAATTGCAAAAATATGAGATGCAAATCCTGGGTTAAGTTAACCAGCTTAACGTTGCAGATTAAAGTCTTTTAGTTGCTGCGTTAATCAAATTCACAAGCTGTGTACAAACAAATGTTGCTTCCAGGTTTTAAAAGTGAAATGAGTGCAGGAAGTACCTGCATTCTTTTCATTTACCAGCAGGGGGCAACTACTTTAGTTGCAAAAAAAAAAAAAAGCCAGTTTATACAAGCGTGGCTCCTTTTATCGACGCGTTCAACAAAGTCTTCTGAAACTCTTCTGAAAGCATAAACAGGAAAGTGAACCACTCATCCACCTCCTGCACAAAGCTAAGTAATCCCCACCTTAGGGAAGGCCTACTGACATTGCTTACAAGCTTCTGGGCACATACACATTAGTATCATTAATAGGGAGTTCACAGCGCATATGAATGCATTTAAATCTTCACCAAACAGCCAAAGCAGCCAGAAAGGATCCAATTCTGTGAGTGATTTTGTAGGGCCAACTATTCAATGAATCACCATTTGTTGACTCATAAATAACAATCATTTTCACGTAACCACCAAGTGATGAAAAAGTCAGAACAGTTTCTAAAATTACTGTTTTGTCACTGTTAATAAAGTTCTGAAGAGAATTAGGAGTTAAATTGGTAGCTGTGATGTTAAATTGCGTCAGTGTGGGAAGCAATGGCCGGAGAGAAATGACCCTCATCCCCAGCCGTGGTTCTGACTTAACAAAAAGATGCTTCAAGTAGGCTCCATCAGTACTCATCTATGCCTTTGATAGCCCAGATGGCCTGCTTGCAGCAGTGACCTACATACACTGAGAAATAAAGATGGAAGAGTGGTACACACAGCGCCTTTGTGCCTCCGTGTGTCTGTGTGTGTGTATTCCTGCAGGACAATGAGAGAGCAATTACACAACATTTAAGAGTGAATCCTAACCAAGTACTTTCAATACAGTTTATTCCCCTGGGTCAAGTTTTGTTCGGCAGCCAATTTAGCTCGACTTCATAGCAGTGTTAAAAAGGTGAGGACTATAACGATGCACAGCAGCACATCACCAGCTCACTGAAGGATAAAGTATTTTACTCTCATCATAGCACTCTTATCAAAGGTGATGTTCCTCATTTCCATCCATTTCATGATAATGTGCTCTCAGTGATATTTTGTATTAGCAGTAAATTGGCCCATTGCTATGTGATAGACAGCAGCAATGTGGCTCGTCCCCATCACAGATTTGCAAGTCGCTGTTGTTGCTATCACCAGGTTTGAGCTTTCTTGCTTTCCTTGCCAGACTGATGATGAGCTCTGCCCCCCCCTCCACCCAAAATCCTTGGATGTCTGATCAGCCTCCAGTATGTAAAAAGGAAACATCTCTCAGATCCTTCCTCCAGGATGAGTTGATTTTCTACTGATATAACTCTTAAATTGAATACAAGTGCTTTCATAGATAACAGGTGGGAACGTAAATGGCATCTTTTATGAATTGGTGCCTTTTAATTATCAAAAATGCAACAAGGGCACCTGTTCTTTGAACAGTACAAGAGGCATTTCTCCAGAGCAATTATGAGGTGTCCTGTTTCCTGATTGTGGTTTATATTTCTTCCCATAAGGGTTTCATGAGCTTCACAAACACCAGCCCTAAATTTCACTTCTCTCACTGTGCTCTGCTGAGGCCCTAGGAGGCATTTGCTTCACATAGATTTCAAGGTTGCTGCGTTAAAGAAGCTTCACAAGACTTGCTGGATGAGAACAATACTCACTGGGCTGCACCTGGTTTAGGTTCAGAGTTTCAAGTGAGAAAAACAAAAATATGGGACGGACTAGCCTAATGTCTACTGAATAATATAAATATAAAACCCTCAATGGAGCTAGCTGCTTCAAGAGCGTGCTTACAATTTATGCAAGTGTTAACCCACAAGGCAAGCGCTCTGTTAGAGACAGAGAAAGCCCAGAGAAAGTTGCTGCTTAATAGTTAAAGGCGTGAATAACCGACTCTGGTAAATGCTGCTCATCTGGAATGGGTCAGGCAGTTTCCCTCCAGACAGAATGTGACTTGAAATCTTCCAGGTTGGGAGAAACTGAGGAATCTGACTTTAGCTATTATTCTCCAGAGGTTTTTACAGGAAACACACAAGAGAACAGGATTTCAGACTGAGCCCACGCAAGGAATACTGGGTTTTCAGCTGAAGGTAGGAAAAGTGAGCACCAGGCGGTCTTTAAAAAATGTGAGGTTTGATTAGTGGAATCGGAAACAGGTGAAGCAGCTGAAGCCAGAAACACCAGTGTTTCCACACTGTGCTGGCCAGCAAGAGAATCCAGCCCATTGCTGCACCTGGCAGAACAAGGACAGAATAGAGAAATAATCGAAGCACAGTTGAAGTTATCTTTAGGATTCTTTCTTTGGAACATTCTCACTTCAACTAAACACTGTCTAATAGCTAGAGAAACAGTATAGGTCCTAAAGAAAATATAATAATAATAATATAATTGAGAATGTGCTTAAAAAAATCAAGGTGGTCTTACCAATATTAACTTTCAAGCTCATGTAGAATTCTACATACTATGTTTTGGCACTTGTAATATTGTATTTCCATTTATGTGTTCACATTCCTATAAATGCTGCATGTAGTTCCCAGTTTTCAAGCAAAATATGAAGAAAGGATAGAGTGGCATCAAGACTTTTGAACAGTAGCGTCAATATCTGACATTCATTTTATCTTAGTTTATACAGACAAATTACCTGCTGTGAATGTATCAACTCCAGCATGTTCCCACAGTAAGAAATAAGATCAGTTCTAACTTTGCTGTTTTGGTTTTAGGACTTCTTTCATGTATTTTTTTTGTTCAAGAGCAGCATCCGATCGGTTTGGATCTTATCTCACTAATAGAAGTTCCACAATCTGTATCGGCTATCTCGTATCCGATTTTATCCCACTGTCTTGGTATATCTTGCAGGGCTTTGCCATTTTTTAAACTCTTTATTATGACCAACTATTAAAATTATAGAATTAACAATGATGTATCATTCAGCACATTTTATTCGTAGATAACATCAACATTTATTTCTCTGTCAAACCATATGAGACTTTTAGGCAATCAAAAGTTGGTCATGTAGTCCTGTATAGAAGAACTGCTATAAAGTGTGACGTCTGAAATAGGAATGCTCAAAAAGCTCCAGGAATTATTAACAGTCATTTAATATTCATAAAATATTCAGAGAGGTTTGCGGTTACAGTGCAGCTACAAGCATAGATTTCTTGCAGAAGCATAAATATATATAGTAACATGTACGAGAACAGGAAACACAAAGGTACTTAGGAATAAAAAGACAATCATGCATAATCATCAGACTACTACCACTACCAGACATGAACCAAAACACCAGGGAACCAAAAGAAATAAAACTCATCACTAGAATAGAAATAAACAGAAACCAAACAGAGATCAGATACTAACAACATTACAAGGAATCACAATCACTATATAATAAAGAAATGGAAACAGGAATCAGTAACTTCAAACAGTAGAACAGAAACTCAAAGCTAAATATCAAAAAAGGAACAAATCCAGGGACCATAACACTAACAGATTAGCTAAATTTAAAATCTGTGGGACTTCTTATCTATTATATGTAGATACCATATTGGAATATTGGTTGCTGCTGCTGCTGTTTTGGGAGAGTTGCATCTCCCAGTACAACTAACTAGCTTGTGTGAATGGATGAAGAAGGTAAGTTGTATAAAGCACTTTGAGTAGAAAAGAAAGAAAATGTAAGAACCACAGTTTCATTGTAAAAACTTTACATGATCTATCTTTTATAGACAGTCTTATTTTGGACATTTTGGTGTACTGAGCAAATCCTTTCCAATTCTTTCCTCAATGGTGAACCAGTAAAGCCAGGCCTACATGGTGGGATGTTTAATTTCTCACCTGTGAACTGATTATTTCTCTTATGTGCTGTAACCCTCAAGCAATTGCAGAAAGATATGGAAAATATTAAACAATATTTTAATAATAGAAAAACAATTTGAAACATGTCGAGGCAGAGGGGTCTGAACATCCCTGCAGGCCTGGGAAATACTTTTGCTGGAAATCATGCATTGCAGGAATGTTTGGCAGAATACAAAAAACCCATAAAAGCCTTTCAAGGAAAGAGGAAAAAACTTGCTGTGTTATCCAAGCCTCACATTCTTCTGTCACAGATGGTTCTGCTTAGTGAACACCTCATACTGAATCTGGATTGGATGAAATTTTAACAGGCCCCATATTTAAAGAAGAAGTGGCTCATTTGGGGATGCAAACGTCAGCTGCTTCTTTTCTTTGTGATTTGTGGTTGTTGTGGCCTGTTGCACATGGACATTTTTTTTCTTCTCGATTTGCTCGCCTACTTCCAGCGGACAACACGAGCACTGTTTTTGATTTGTTTTAACTGGGAAGACAGCAAACACTTGTTTGTGCATGGTAGTTCAAAGCTGTTTCAAACCAGAGCTTATCAGAGATGCGCTGGTATTTGGGTCCACCTCACCGCAGCAGTGTCCCACTATGGCTAACTGTTTTCTTTGCTTGGGTTGAAGAATGTGAATTTAAATAAGTTAGCTTCACACTTCCCAAAAACATTCAAACTAAACACCATGCAAACAAAAATGAATATGGTTTATTCTGGGCCAAGTTTTATCCTGTTATCCTCCTGGATCTCCATTCCAAACATCATCAGTCTAACTTGGAATGATGCACTCTGTCTGTCTGCATGATGGCTGTTATTTCCCCTCCCTTCAAATTCTTAAAATGGAAAAGAGATGAAGAAATTGCTGATATTTATAATCAGACTGTGGTCTTCCCTCAGTTCAATTTGTTATGTCAGGCTTTCCAAGCACGACAAACTCCTGACTATCAAATGTCAAAGTTTTTTTTTAACCACCCATATGTTGGAATCACTGGATCCAAACTTATCATAACACTTTGACCAAACCACACATTCATCTAAGACCAGAACGAACAAACATTCTCCGGGTCAAAGAGTACTTAGAACCTCCCAAGTTCATCTGGCATTACTGGCCAGGCAAACCAATTTATGAATTATAGATATCACATGAATCAGCCCGAAATACTCAGTTTGAACACACCCTCACGCTAAAGGCTTTGACTGCACTAGAATGCAAAGTTCACGCATGCATGTAAAGAGCCTACATGCACCGTATTATTTTGCTAAACCTTTAAAACCCTTCAGTTATACAGGCCTAGAGACCATCTGCAAGCCACTGATCACGAGGGAAAAATTAGAACTCCCTGACTGGTGGCAAATGATTGCTAGTAGTAGCTGTGAAATGTATTGCTAAGCTCGAGTCACGCAGGCCTACAGCCCTCCTTGTGATTGCTTTGGTTGCTAGCAGGTTATTGCAGTCATCCACAGTTTGTATGGGCGCCAGCGATTTGATAAGAGGTTACGAAACTGTGAAGAGTTCTTTTACTTTGAAAGGACACGATCTCTTTTTCATTTTGCGTAACAGTTTTTCAAATTTAGCTACGTCTCACTGGTTAGTTAGCCAGTGTGTGCAGACAAGTTGTCATCTTCTACGTAAATTGCAGGTAACCACAGCAATCTGGTAGTTACCAAAACAATCACAGGCAGGTTCCCGATACAGTTAACTGAATTTACCCAGCGACAGCCAGCAACTACAAGGAATATTTACCAGAGGTTGATATGGGGAACGGTCCTGGGCCTAAATAATAATAATAATAAATAAATAAATAATAATTTTTTTGTAGATCAGTTGATTTCAATGCCAGCTCACATCAGTTGATGGTTTAGCTTCAGCCTTTCTACTTCGGCAATTGGCAGATCTCAAATGGGACGTGCCATTTAAGCTGCTTTAGGTACACACAATTATGACTCCTCTGCAAGCCGCTTCGCTCTCACCTCCACCTCATCTCCTACTGCAATGTTTTCTAACTTAGTAGATGTCATGTCTGCTGTCAGGGGCATCTTCTTTCTTTTGCCTTGAAAGAAGAATGGCAATACAAAGAGAATCAGTGCTATGGTATACACGGTGGCTGCTCTAGTAGAATGTGGTTGTTCTCACTTTATTTTGTTATTCATCAGAATTTTAATTGGTTTACCATTTGTGTCATTTGGATATGCTCTAGTGAAAACCTTGAAAGAGAAGTTGTGTTTAAACTTGAGGTTGTAAATACTACTATCAGAAAAGAACTGATACTTGCAACCATATTCATGGACCAGGTGGAGCTATCCACTGGAGTCTCCCCTGAGACATGTTGGTACATGGGTGAGGCTGACCTTGAACATCCCGGTTGAGTTAACGTTTGGCAGAATTGGCCTTTACTGGTGTTTATCAGATTTACATAGATTTTGTTTTTATTATGAGGGTCAAATTCACTGTGGCTGGACACTCACGATTCCTCCCCACCCGTTGTCTTTGTTTACTGTATCTGTACTGCACCACCCGCTCCTCTCACTCTCTCTCTCATTGCTCTAAGTAAAGAGGCTGCCATGACAGACTGCCTGTTTTCAGATGTCAGGCAGGGAAGAGCTTAACTCTAGGGAGCTCTGGAGATCAAAGTATTTACACACATACACACACACAGACACACACACGCGTGCGCAAACGTTCATGCTCTCAGTTACCACAAATCCAGCCTAACGTACACACACAGACAGAGGGATGTGAAATATCAGCATCAAACTGGATGCGACAAGGTCTTTCCCATGGCACTTTCTGCTGCTGCCTCTTCGTGAGCATGCACATGCGCGCACTCACACACAAATAATATTTGAAATCTGTAAGGGCAGATTAGGCAAAATCTCTACGGGTGTTTCAGCAGCAACCCACTCTTTGTTACAAGAGAATCCCTTTGTGTGTGTGAACAGCTTTTTAGTACTTTGTGTGTATTTGTGTGTGTGTGTATGTGCATGTGGTGAAAGTGTGTGAAGGTTGAATGGGTCTGAGTGACAAAGATGCCCCACATTCCCTATGTGTGTGATTTCAGCTTTGACTAAATTAACATTATCCTCCATCCCATCCCCATTCCCTTTTTTTTCACTCTCTCACATTGTCTCCCTTGTGCCCCCCTCCTCCATCACCAGTAATATGAGGGGTGAGATTATCCAGGCAAAGCCATTGTGGTTTCAACACAAACCTCCTGGATCTCCAGAGAGCTCCAGATTCTTTTACATAACAGCTCATCCTTTCCCGAGCACTGAGGAGATTAGGATGCAATTTTAGGTTTGTCTCTGAAGGCGAATATTAAAGAGAGGCTTGAGTTTTCATTTGGCACTCGAATAGGAGCGTCTGTGATTTTACTGCAGGACGGACAGCTACAGATTCTATTGCATGCGACCAAATCTGTTCCTTATTTCTGCTTAACTGTGTGTCACAGATGACATCTGATGCCATATATTATTAAAAGGCCTATATTTTCATGAAAGCAGGTTTTAAAAGCTTTACCTACTTTGTGCGTACCATTAAATTCACGCCAACCTGTTATGTGACACTCCAATTACAATACTTGTACATTTTGGGCTGAATGCAAAAGGTTAAATATTAAACGATGTTTGATGAAAGCAATTTTTGGTAAACACTGAAAGATATATGAGCTTATGGAGAAATCATTTACTGCCCACAACCACAGCAGCCACGAGAGGCAGTTACGATATGATGGCACACTGAATTACTTTTTCCTCCAGTCACTTTCTCTGACTAAACATTGGGCGACCTGACTGCGAAACTCTGTCTCCTACTAATTATGTTTACCAGCCGCAACAATGTGGCTGGTATTTTTGTGTATGTGTGTGTCATCCTGCAAAATGTGGTCGTAGAAGCACTAACTGTAGCGGAAACTACCACAAAGGCGGTTTTGAGGACTTTGAAAGGTGTTTATGTCTGTCTGGTTGTCTGAGAATGGATTTTGTCAACACAATAGCATGACGGTGCAAAACACAGTGACAAAGCTTCAGAGGTGGGTGTGGTCTAACCCATGAGTAGTGAGTTTTTTAAGCCATAATTTATTGTCAACTTCAAATATGATGTATTGTTTGTTATATAAGATACAATATTTACCTTACGAGGCATAGCTGATATTGTTTGCCCTTGTCATTATGTTTTTATATGTTGCTGATATAAAAAAATTAAGGATTAGATTGAAGAAAGGCATGATGTGAGAAGTCAAGTCTGTTGGGAAGCCTTCATAAGACGGTCTTCCAACACAATATCCCCTCGTGGCAACCAAGGGGCAACCTTACAAGCAAAAAGTGGAAGCCAACTTAGCAGTAAAACCCACAATTCCTCTAATGGTCACTTGGGGGAGGGGGGCTCTCCAAAATGGAATCAATGCCCCAGACTCCCAGACTCAAACCCCCCTACTTTATTTTACTCAAAACACATTTACAGCCTGGTGAGGTTAATTTTTTTTTATACCTCGTCCATCTGAATACAAGAGTCAATCCAGACTCTTGTTCAAACATCATTTGTTCCCATTTTCTGTCTAAATGAATCAATGAAAAATGCCAAAAATAACTTTTTGCACCATCATAGTGATTCCCAAAGTGCTAACAGGCGAAGCTTTAACATATCTTGGCATGGTGTGCAATGTGTTTCCTCACAAATCTGAGGAAATTGATCAAATCAGTCACCGAGTAAAGTAACTGAATTTATAAATGTAGCTTGCTAACATTATCTTATAACTTTGCACTTCTCCCTCTCTGCCATTATGATAAGTTAAAAAAACGAGGCTTCAGAATTTATAATGTAAAACTGATGAATGACGATACAGTGACCGACTTTTCTACAACCCATTCAAATATCTCCCAGAAAGTTTGGTAAAAACTTGAGTAGGTGGAAGAACTCAAGCCCAGAAAAGCTATTTTTATGCTTGCACTGTCATCCCATTGGAAAGTCTGATGACTCAGCAGGCAGGGCCATAGATAGAGGAAATACTGTGCATGTGCAGTGAGTCGCACAGACTGGATGCTGAAAAACATTATGAAAAAAGGACTCAGAGACATTCAGATGAGCTTGTTTAGTTTTTTTTTGAGTGAATACTTTCGAAAATCTGGAGCCAGATATAGGAGCCAGATAATATGGTGGACATTAAAATGAAACAGAGGGTGTTTGTCTTTGCATGGACCGAATTTCATAATCTATCCAACCACCAGCAGGAAACAATACAGACCGCTGGAGAGTGTTTCTTACCACATGGGCAGAAAAGTCATAAAAGTAGCAGATTAATGCAGTATTTCAGAAAAAAGACTGAGCAACAGAGTAAACTGAATAGAGAAAATGTGCACTTTATTTCAAATTTTACAGCTGCAGCTTATTTTTTGCAGTTTGATTTTTGCAAAAATATAGAACCTCATGTTAAAGTGGTTAACATGTAGCCATAGTACTTTTTGAAGGTGATGCCATCAATGTTTGCATCCTGTCACACTGTCAGGAGTCTCTCTTTACAAGTAGACTTCTTGATTGGTGGTAGTGTTCAGTTGTACTCATAGCAATCTACATGGATAACTATAGGACATCAGAATCGATCAGATAAAAAAACCAAACAAACCCAAAAGCTTTATTTTAGGGTGAGCTGTCCCTTTAAAATTAGTGTCGCTTCCATTTTAACAAGCACACACAGCTAAAGACCAAGACCTTCAGTTTTCTTGTGCAGCAAAGTCATCAGATGGCGGTTGAAGCAGGAAATTGTGACAATTGAAGGTTGAGAAATCCTATTGAAAGAGGTGCCCACTGTGACTGAAAACAGCTCTACAGGCAGATATAATGAGAGATAACTGTCTTAATTAGGCTGATTATCTGCATAATAGATTCCAGTGAGTCATCTGTCAGGAGAAGAAGAGCTATAGATTACCTCTTTCTTTTATGAAGGTGTTTGTTCTTCAAGAGCCAGCTTTCACATGTTTTTTTTAACAGCACGTACAAGGACAAGTATGTGCCAATAGGAAGGCTTTTTCTTCCCCGTTTTGAAATATGCGCACGCACTCTTTCATCACATTTTTCACAAGCAGTGATGTGATGGCCAGCAGTTAAAAATATGGTTGCCTTGGCAAGAGTATTGGTCTGAGAGTTTTAGCTGGGAATTGTTGGATGATATTGAATAAAAATAAAAAGAAAGGGTGAAAAGAAACTGTCAGAAGAAAGGGAGCAAGAATTTCTTATCTTGGAAATACATATAAATCTACAACAGAGTCAAGAAATTTAAAGCAGATGCGTTATGTTTTTCTTTTCAGTTTCCTCTCAGTCACTTTGGCCTTTGCTCTTGACAGAAAGACAAATGTCACAGAATCTCTTCTGGGATCCTTCACTGGATTTTCTGTTACTGCCCTTCATGCCTTTGTTTGAAAGATAATGCCAACTCTCTCTGCTTATGTTTTAAACTGTTTCACGGGACAAGAAAAAAGGTGCAGAAGTCAAAACACTTGTGCTGAAAAACACCTCAATGAAGACTGACAAAACCTGTGAAATCAGCAAAGTAAGTGATCTAATCAGAAAGATGTGGATGCAGAAGTTTCTTTACGTGGCATAAAATCTATTCAACCTGGAAATAATGAGCCCACCTTTGTCTTGTTTCCAGGATGTCCCCGGTCTTTTGTTGTAATCTGATTTGAACAGAGTCACTCACTAGGAGCTGAAAAGACTCTTTCATCCTTGCAGTGAGTCACGTTTCATTTGCAAATAAAATGTGGAGGACAAAATGTGCAAGCAACATTTGACAAAGCGTCTCCATGATGACCAACTGAACCATGTGTGGTTTGAATCAGACAATCGGACGACCCACGTAGCTCTGTGATAACAGCTAAAATGAAAAGTGAAATTAAGCATGCAGTTACTGCTTAATTTGCCTGTGTGAAACAACCAGAATATACTGCAGAGACCTGTGATTCTTCTTGGTTTGATACAGCCTCAGAACACATGTTTTTGTGTAACAGGGAGGGCATTTTTGTGTTTTTGTGTGTAACTGTGGTAATATAGGCTGCCTGGATACAGCTGAGCCAATAACAGACACATCCTGAGTCTCCTTGGCAACACTCTAGCAACCTTTGCTATGACTGAGGCTGGTATCAAAGGGATGAAAAACATGTATACAGTATGTGTACAGTTGGGTTTTGTTTCAGCATATTTGCTCCAGGGGAGTTTGGAAAATAAGAGCAATGGAGCAGGTTTCACTGCAATTAAAGGCTTGAAATTCAGTAATGCTATTTGAAATGTTGTGCAATAAAGATGAATATGTACTGTCAGAATATTTCCTTTATTAGCTTGCAGTATGTTAAGATGGCCTGTTTTTGATTTAGCTTCTTATTTAGCACTCGGAAAGGAAGAGAGGAAGGAAGCACATGTGGTGGACTTATTCCAGCTTAAAATAAAAAATAAACCTGCTTAACTGTTCATTAACACAAATATCTACTCATCAAATCACATGGCAGCAACTTGGTGCATTTAGGCACGTAGACATCATCAAGATCATCTGCTGAAGTTTAAATGGAGCATCATAATGAAGAAGAAAGGTGATCTAAGTGACTTTGACAGTGGTTTGGCTGTCAGTGCCAGATGGGATGGTCTGAATATTTCAAAAAGTGCTGATCTATTGGGATTTCACTGCACAACCAACTCTAAGGGTTACAGAGTATGGACTGAATACAGTAACACAACATTAACACAATTAACCACGTGGTACACCAAAGGCAGCAGAAGAGCATATTTGAATGCACAACACATCGAACCTTGAAGCAGACGGGCTATAGCAGCAGAAGACCTCACTCAGCGCCACTGCTGTCAGCTCGGAACAGAAAACTGAGGTTCCCATAGACTCACCAGAACTGAATAACAGAGGATTGGAAAACAATGACTGATCTGTTGAGTCCTGATTTCTGCTGTGATATTTAAACAAAGCTCAAATCTGAAATGTGTTTCTTGAACATTACAATGAGTTCACTGTATTCAAATGGCCTCCACAGTCACTAAATCTCAGTCCACTATTACCATTCAAATGTGGTGGAATGAGAGATTTATATCATTGATGGTCAGCTTACAAATCCACAGCAGCTACATGATACTATCATGCCATCAATATCCAGCCCCCATCAGTGCTGACAGTATGTTTGAATCCAGATGACATATTTTTCAGGGTAGTTTTTGCATGTTTCAGTAAGACAATGCAAAACCACATCTATTTACAGCAGCATGGTTTTGTAATAGAAGAGTCCAGGTGCTTAACTGGTCTGGTTATAGTTCCTCAGATTTAGACGAAAAACCTGGTCCTGACCCAGGTTTTTAGAAAAATGTTGCACTGAGGAAATATTTTATGATAAGTTTAAAATTTTGATGGGTTTCCTGTATTTTGTTAAATAAATAAATAAAATACTGTTTTTTTTAACACAGCATCGCATTTTTTTGTGTTGGAAAATGTTTATATTTTTTGTGGTTTGAAGTGGGGCTGAGTATAGTATATTGCTATACTTATATCTCTGATATGTATTTGTATTTTATAACTTATTTAATATTGTGTGCACCTACACAGGTGCTGCAGATGGAAATGAGCTCCTGGCTAAATGTGGCACAAAACGTCTTTTCGCATTAGAGGAATGTTTCTGTGCATGGTCCCTGACATTAAACTGAATATATACATACATAAATCACATTACATAACCTGGTTGTGATGGGTTGCTGAGCGTACTCAGCACATAGAGTAGCCAGAAAAGAGCGACCAGTGGAAAACTTTGTGGATACCGACACAGTGATGTGGTGACTCACTGGGATTTGTCTTGTAAAGAACTGCTACCGCAGTTGTGTCTACTTGCGCGTGGATTTGCCTGCAGAGAGGGATTTCCGGCCACCATGAACATGCTGCTGTGCAGTCCTCCAAAATCCCAACTGCACGTTGATTATGTTGTAACCATGTGGTGATAGGCTGACAACAGGGCCAGAACAGGGAAGGGAAAGATTCAACAGGAATGGGAGAAGTGCAGAAAAAACAAAACAAACAAACATTATAGATAAAAAAAAATAAAATACAGTATGAAATATTCAGGCAACTTTTTATTTTTTCTCCTTGGTAGAGGAAGTTTAGTTAATGGGATGGAAATCATTGCAGGAAGAATCTGTGGGCTACATCTGTCAGTCACTGGTTTCTTGTGATTGTCCCTCTCATATCCAGTTAGATGGTCATATCTTGGATTTACATCGGTCTCTCTATGTGTGAAACCTGGGTTCATCCCCAATCTTGGTGCAAAACAATATATGAGGGTTGGTAAAAAGGCTCACGTTACAGCTTACAGTCTCTTTGTCCATAGCGATATTATACTTTGTGTATCCGGCAATAGTTTACGTGTGTTAAAACAAAAGGTAACTTTTAATTTTTACCATGACGGCTCCCCTTTACATTAATATTCATGCTGATGTTCAATATATAGATCATAGATAACGATAAAAGCATCATGATGCTTCTGACTTGTCAAATAACCGTGTCTGATAATCACATTGACCTTTTCTCATTTCGAGATCCGGCTCTTATAATTAAAACACATTTCTGTGTAATTATGAGATAGTAAGTCATAACTGTGAGCTAATTTGTTTTTTTCTTTGGAGAGTGCGGGTGGCTTCTGCGAAAAACACATTTGCTCATTAGCACTAATAACAGAAAGCACGGCTGACCATGATTATGCCATTTGTTATGAATATATCGGTCATCACTTAGAACCAAAATTAACCATAATCTATCCTGATGCAGTGAAGATGTTCTACTAAAAAGCACATGTGTCACATTGCCATTAGCTGAAAAGTTAGAAAATGTCCAAGCTCCTGGGGATTCATCCTGTGGTGAACATGTCAGTGAATTTAATATGAATCCGTTCAATAATTGTTAAGCCATTTGAATTTGAGAGTGTCAGTGTTGCAGTGAAGAGACAAATGGGACTCTTACTTTCACATACAGGCATTACAAATGTACCTTCATTGTGTTTGTGTGGGCCCCTTTCCCATCCTCACCTCAGCCAGTAATACACTGATCTCGCAGCACAGCGTGGATGTCTGGTGGAAAGGTCTGTTGGTGGTCAGAGGTGTTTGCAGGTTTCCTTTCCTCATATTCAGTCTGTTTTCCACATGAAATATTCTCACTGTCAGATTTCGTTTCGAGCCGAGCCGTGGAAAGAGAGCAGGCGAGCAGCAACGGCAGGAAAAAACACTCAACTCTAGTTTTAGACTAGCAAACTAAAAGTAGGTGACAAATTAAAAGAAAATACAACAATTTTATAGTAACAGCTCCGGTGCATGCTGGTCTAATGCTCTTTGTCATCGGTTCTCTGTTTCCCTGAAGCTCTACAGGAGGAACGAACCCCATGCTTTTTAAGAGATATTACCTCATTTGGTGTTTTAATTACAGGGGTGGTGCAGAGGCCTGTCTAACCTAGTGCGTCACGTGTTAACCATTAGTGCTTCTAATTCAATTCAGTTTAATCTATACAGCACCAATTCACAAAAACAGTGGCTTCAAGGCACTTTTATATTGCAAGGTAAAGAGCCTTCAATATTAGCGAGAAAACCCCCTGTGAGCAAGCACAGGTCAGAAGAAAGAACCCCTTTTGACAGCAAGGGATCCAGAGTCATTGAGGGGCAGCCATCTACTGCAACTGGTTGGGGTTTGGGGGAAAGAGAAGCAAGAAAGAGAGCATAGGAGATGGTGGAGACATAAGTTAATGGCATGCAGTAGTGGCTCCGTATTCACAAATTCATCAAACACAGCAGCCTTACCTGCTCTTAAGGGATAGTTTAGGGTCATCTGATCCAGCCCTAACTATATGCTTTATCAAAAAAAGGAAAATTTTAAACCTTATCTTAAAAGTAGAGAGGGTGTCTGTCTCGTGAATTTAAACTGGGAGAGGAGCCACCAGATGTAACGTGCAGTACGTGAGAGAAGCAATCTGATGGGATAATATGGTGCTATGAGGTCTGTAAGGCGTAATGGGGCCTGATTATTCAAGAGTTTATATATGAGCCATTGAAGAGAATCCAGAATGGGACATACATGCTCTCACCGTCTAGTACCTGTTAGTCCTTGAGCCGCAGTGTTTTAGATCAGCGCAGTCTTTTATGCTCAAAGCATCCTTTAGTGATGATCCTGGATTTACTGACATTGATGATATTGTTCACTGAAATCTCATTTTTCAGTCTCACTCACTGTTCAGGTTTGGGCATTTGGACTAAACACATCATAATGGATCACTTTGAGAAAATCAACATCTGTAGCTCTGGTGTAAATAAACGTAATCATAGCCAGATGGTTATCTTAATTTAGCACTAAATGGAAAGAGTGTTAACAGCCAGCTGAGCTAGATATACAGGGAACAAGATTTAGACTGTTCCTACTACAGGTTCACTTTATCATGTTATACAGGTTATGTTACAGGTAATTGTGTACCAGTCCAAACATTACCGACAATCTGACCAAGGAACCAAAAATAGATATATAGAAATATAGTTGTTCCTTCTTTGTTTCATTCAGTAAATCAATCATAAAGCAACAACAACAACAACAACAACAACAACAACAACAAAAGAGTCCCTGTCTACAAATGTTGATGCAACATTTAAATGCATATTAATAAAACTGCTGTTAACAGTTCACATCAGTGTTGCTGACAACCACATGCAAGTATAATAATCCAGTGTTTCAGCAGTTTTCCATGCAGAGCCTGGGAGTGGTTTTTGTTGAAATTAGATTTTGGACTGAACATGATGGATCTGTATTGAGGCCAGCTGGCTGCGGTCTGGCTTCACCAACACAACAGTCACTGTTCAGTGCACCCTGTTATTGTTTGATATATTTATACTGTCAGATTTACCTATTATTTTTCTACCATCTTTACTGCTCCAGGAACAAGGACTTCTTGCTCTTACGGCTACTATTTCTATTAATTCAACTACTCTGCAAATAAATTCATTTTCATATACTGATATTTTTAACGCTTTGCTCAGTAATACGATCTTTCCCTTTGCAGTCTTCAATTTGTGCAATGTGTTCTCATTAGTAAACTGATAAAGTGCCCGGTTGCACATTTATATCGCAGCACAGACAGTTTGAGAGTGAATGAGTGTGATAACACATATGAGCTGGAAGCTACAAGCAGCCACACTATATTCCTAGTTGCTGACAGGAAGCTTTAGCAGGATGAAATATCTGTGCGTATGTGTGTGTGAGAGAGCAGGCAAGCGAGATGTGGAAAGTGGCCAAATCAGCACGGTCTAATTTCAGTCCCAGCTGACCCCAAGGCGCCCTAATGAAGACGGAGCTAACAATCAGCTGCCCTGCTGGAAGACAGGAGCAAAAAAAGATGATATTTACTCTAAATTGCACCATCCTACTTGGTTATTATTCGCAGAGCATAAAACCTGACAAGCAGTACATCCACAAATAACATCTCCCAGGATTTAGACTGTTGCTCATATTAATTTTTCAACCTGTTTGTGTGCATTCCAGACATTCCTAATAACCATTTGCAGAAACACAGATGAATCAGCATTTGTGTCAGCCATGTCTGGAGAGCTTATACAAGCCTTTTCCCTCACAGATATCAGGGTGGGGATTTTAGACACCAAACTTTGTTGACAAAACTTGTGTGAGTTGCATGACTCAAACAAAACTACCGAAGGCAAGAGCTCTCTGGAGGAGTCGAGTGTACCAGTGTCAAAGTCTGCAATCTAAGTCTGCAGTTCCTTCATGAATTTAAGTACAACAAGGTGCAAACCGCTGGTTACACTCAAGAACACTAAGGCTAAATTAAGCTTTGTCAGAAAACGTCTTGATGCATTCTCAATCATCCAGGTAAGTAAATCTCAAAGTCTCCAAAGGTTGACTCTGTTCATCTGGACGTAGCATTTTCAGTGGGAGAAACGTTTCATCACTCATCCAAGTGACTTCTTCAGTCTCAGCTGACTGCAGGTTTCCCCAATCTTATAAACAGTACATTTGCATAATGACTGAAACCAGCCCACTGAAGGAACAATGGGCTGGGAGGTCAGTTCCTTCATCATGATTATGCAAATTCTCATGACCATTGATCAACAACCACTGATCAATGGCCATGAGTAGGGATGGGTATCGTTTAGGTTTTATCCGATACCGGTGCCAAATCGGTACTTTTGAAACGGTGCCGGTGCTCAAATGGTGCTCAAACCGGTGCTTAAAGAATGGAGAACACAAAATTGGTCCTAAAACCTCTCACGTTCAGCTGGTTTTTGTAAAAAGATAACAATGTTAGCCTTTTCTGCAGCTATGGGGCATATATGGTATCACTCTTGGCTGGAAGCAGTGCTTAAACAATGGAAAAAACACAAACTTTGTCCAAAAACCTCTCATGTTTAACTGTTTCCCTCTTTTTCTTTGGTCATTTTAGGCTTTTTGGCCAGAGTGAAGGGAGTATCTGCCATCAAACAAGAAGACAGCCGCATGTAGCTATGATGGTGTTTGCTAGTTCACCTTACATGCATTAATGTAATAACGTGGTTAGCCTACTCAACGTAAATTACACACGAACAACATTAAGCTACTCACGCAGAGAAGAACGGCTGCTGCTGCCATCATCATTTCTGCTACACTGGCAGGGCTAGGGGCCAGGACTCTCCTCTTCGGGGTTTTTGGGGGATATTGCTAACTCCGGGTCCGATAACAGGCAACCCACGCACAGTAGATGTGCTCGGTGTGAGGTCTCGCAGCAAGCTATCATACGGCACATTTCTGGGCTTTTAAAAAAAACGCTATGCGTCCCCAGGTGTTTCATCGGATTTCAGGTGTTACCTCCTTTGACAGTATCACAGTATCAGCTTAAAGCACTTGTTGCAGGCTGCTGAGTTTGCATCTTTTGCTGTGAAGTACAGCCAGACGTTGACCGCTTCGCCTTGGGCATTTTTAATCTGTAGCTCTGCTCTAAAAGAACGTACGTACCTGGCCCCGCCTACTATCCTCGGAAACGTAAAATGATTGGCTAGAATCTAAAGTGTATCACAGCTCAGGAAAAAAAAGCACCGAAATAAAGCACCGAAATGTGCGCTGCTTTTCGGTCTGGTTACTACCGTTTATGTCAGAACCGGTGCCATCATGGCACCGGATACCGGTACCCATCCCTAGCCATGAGTCCCATTCACAGAGCGTTGGGGAATGGCTGCAATCACAGCATTGTAAGATGGCAAAAGATGTACCCTTAGGCCCCCTCCTCCTCGAATCAGAGATGGTGTTTCCCTTTTCACGTAAATGGCCTCCTTGACTCCGCGCTCAAACCAGCGTTCCTCAATGTCCAGGATGTGTACATCTTCATCGTTGAAAGAGTGTCCGCTGGCCTGTAGGTGTAAATAGACTGCAGAGTCCTGGTCTGACGAGGTAGCTCTTCTGCGTTGTGCCATCCACTTCGCCAGAGGTTGTTTGGTTTCCCCGAAGTATAAATCCTGACAATCCTCCTGACACTTAACAGCGTACACTATGTTACTCTGTTTGTTTCGGGGGACCCGATCCTGACACATACGTGATCACTACATGTTTTCGCTGATCAATGACCATGAGTACCATTCACAGAGAGTTGGGGAATGGCTGCAATCACAGCATTGTAAGATGGCAAAAAATGTACCCTTAGGCCCCCCATTCACTGCTCAGTGACGAAAATACTTATGAGCCCCTGAAACGAGACCCCGGAAGTGGCTACAGGAAGAGGGTGATAGACTGTCTGAAGCAGTTAGAACAAGACAATGCTATTGACCGGACCTCATACCAAAGGCTATACCCAGGGGAATTGTCTGTATGATCAACTCGGTCACCTATAACATCTCTAAGTTTCTGGCTTTGATTCTCAACCCGCTGGTAGGCAGCTGTGAACACCACATCCAGAACACCTTGGATTTTGTTGAGAAGGTGAGAGATGTCATTATGGAGGCAGATGAAACCATGGTCTCGTATGACGTTACATCTCTCTTCACTTGCATCCCAGTCACGGAAGCGTTGGAGGTAGTTCGTAAGAGATTACAGGATGACCCCAACCTCAGCAACAGGACCACTCTCAGCATGAAAATCAAATCTCAGGACCAGGGCTTGCAAAATCGCTAGCCCGACGTCCCAGCGATATCTCCGGTCGGGCAACCAAAATCTATCTCAGCCCTGCCCGTTGGGTTATCATATAGCCCGATGGAATTAACTTAATTAATTCTGATTGGATCTCATTTTCATCTTGTTTTTATTCATCAACAAAAGTGTCAATACGTTTCATTTTATCATAGTTTTTGTCCTCATGGATTAGTTTTTACCTAGTTATCATCTGTTTTTTGTCAGAAAAAAAGGTAGCTGACAAAAACTATGATGAAAACTATTGGTCAATGAAATTAACGCTGATGGGAAGACTACGGAGCCCCGCAAGGGACATTGGAGAAAAAAAAATGAAGATGAACTTTTGCAAGATCTCGCAAAATAGGCTGCATCCTTGAAGCTGACCGGGAATTTGAAGTTTACACAGCTACATTCTCGTCTGAAAATATCTTAAAAGTTCATTTTGTGACCCAGAAAGAGTAATACTAAAACTAAGTAGCTGCCGCCATTGTTGGAAACTGGAATTGGCTGGGCCGCGCTATGAATAGGTTGGGATAGGTTGGATGATGAAGGATACACCCAACCCATCCATCAAATTCGGGGAAATGAAGGACACATTTGGAGCAGCTTTCGAATTAGGACAGCCTTTGTTTCCTGGCTGTGATGTAATCGGCCTTCAAATGTTCCAGTCCTTCGTATGCGTGAAACGGAAGACGATTTGACCTGCCTCATTTCTGTCTGCCGTTTATTTACTTTCCGGCTCTTTGAAACATTGTGGCAAAATGTCGAAGAAAAGCACCAAGTTTTTTAAATGGACTAACAATGAGGTGGAGTTGTTGCTGTGAGTAACACAAAAGTACAAAGTTGCAAAAGCGAGTGAGAATTAAAGAATTTGAAGAAAAGCCATCTGGAGCATGTACAGACTGATATTAATCTTTAATAGGGCTGTCAGAATTGAGCACAAACAGAACAACAGCTGTATAATGCCCTCCACTATCTTGGTTTAACTGGTCACATGACTGCATCATATGACTAAAATGTGTCATCGTTTTCAAAAAGTCTCCGGTTTCGCTGTCCACACTGTGACGTGAAAATGGCGTTTTCAAATGTATCTGTTTTGGAGAGCGTTTTCAAAATGCTGCGTTTTCCTTGACTGAAAATGCTGTCTCAGTGTGAATGGAAGGCCAACACAGAGAGAAAAAGATGTTTTTTTCAAACGAAAACGTATTAGTGTGGACATGGCCTCAAGGCAAAGGAATGTGATTTTCTTCAATGACTAAGTCAGTAACCTGATCTAGACCCAACAGAGCATGCTTTTATGTTGCTGAAGACAAAACTGAAGGTACAGTGGGGCAAAAAAGTATTTAGTCAGCCACCGATTGTGCAAGTTCCCCCACCTAAAATGATGACAGAGGTCAGTAATTTGCACCAGAGGTACACTTCAACTGTGAGAGACAGAAAGTGAAAAAAAAAATCCATGAATTCACATGGTAGGATTTGTAAAGAATTTATTCGTAAATCAGGGTGGAAAATAAGTATTTGGTCAATAACAAAAATACAACTCAATACTTTGTAACATAACCTTTGTTGGCAATAACAGAGGTCAAACGTTTACTATAGGTCTTTACCAGGTTTGCACACACAGTAGCTGGTATTTTGGCCCATTCCTCCATGCAGATCTTCTCGAGAGCAGTGATGTTTTGGGGCTGTCGCCGAGCAACACGGACTTTCAACTCCCGCCACAGATTTTCTATGGGGTTGAGGTCTGGAGACTGGCTAGGCCACTCCAGGACTTTCAAATGCTTCTTACGGAGCCACTCCTTTGTTGCCCGGGCGGTGTGTTTCGGATCATTGTCATGTTGGAAGACCCAGCCTCGTTTCATCTTCAAAGTTCTCACTGATGGAAGGAGGTTTTGGCTCAAAATCTCACGATACATGGCCCCATTCATTCTGTCCTTAACACGGATCAGTCGTCCTGTCCCCTTGGCAGAAAAACAGCCCCATAGCATGATGTTTCCACCCCCATGCTTCACAGTAGGTATGGTGTTCTTGGGATGCAACTCATTATTCTTCGTCCTCCAAACACGACGAGTTGAGTTTATACCCAAAAGTTCTACTTTGGTTTCATCTGACCACATGACATTCTCCCAATCCTCTGCTGTATCATCCATGTGCTCTCTGGCAAACTTCAGACGGGCCTGGACATGCACTGGCTTCAGCAGCGGAACACGTCTGGCACTGCGGGATTTGATTCCCTGCCGTCGTAGTGTGTTACTGATGGTGACCTTTGTTACTTTGGTCCCAGCTCTCTGCAGGTCATTCACCAGGTCCCCCCGTGTGGTTCTGGGATCTTTGCTCACCGTTCTCATGATCATTTTGACCCCACGGGATGAGATCTTGCGTGGAGCCCCAGATCGTGGGAGATTATCAGTGGTCTTGTATGTCTTCCATTTTCTGATGATTGCTCCCACAGTTGATTTTTTCACACCAAGCTGCTTGCCTATTGTAGATTCACTCTTCCCAGTCTGGTGCAGGTCTACAATACTTTTCCTGGTGTCCTTCGAAAGCTCTTTGGTCTTGGCCATGGCGGAGTTTGGAGTCTGACTGTTTGAGGCTGTGGACAGGTGTCTTTTATACAGATGATGAGTTCAAACAGGTGCCATTCATACAGGTAACGAGTGGGGGACAGAAAAGCGTCTTACAGAAGACGTTACAGGTCTGTGAGAGCCAGAGATTTTCCATGTTTGAGGTGACCAAATACTTATTTTCCACCCTAATTTACAAATAAATTCTTTACAAATCCTACCATGTGAATTCATGGATTTTTTTTTTTCACATTCTGTCTCTCACAGTTGAAGTGTACCTCTGGTGCAAATTACTGACCCCACGTAGAAAGACCCCAAAGACCCTGCAGAGCATCTCAAGGTGTGAAACATAGCATTTGGTGATGTCCGTGGGTTCTAGACTTTAGGCAGTCTCATTGAACAAAATATTTTCTTCCAAGTATTAAAACAATCCCCTTATTTGAAATTATGGTAGTTTGTCCAATTATTTTAGAGAGTCTGAAAATGGGGGGAGGGGGGATGTGTATAAAAATGGTTGCAGGTCTTAAACAGTGAATTTAAACTTTTGGTTAAATTTAACGTTTGATTTAAAGCAGAAAGTCTGAACTTGGATCACGTCTTGATTCTTTGATTTAAAATGAGCTATGGTGATGTGTGGAGGCAAAATGACAAAAAAAAATGGGCTCATTATCCAAATATTTTTTGGCCTCACTGCTTCCTTCCCTGCACATTTCCAGGCAAATGAGACCACAAACAGTTTTTAACATTTTTTTTTTGAGAATGTAAAAATAAATCCAATGATCTCTTTTCCTTTGCTTTTACTTTGGTCTTCACCAGCTGCTCCACTAGTGTCTCAGTTTGTCTGCTGCATATCCAAAGTCTGGCTGTATGACTGAGTTTTAGGACTAAAAGCAAGACATAAGCTAAAAGTCTTAGGGTTAGGGGTTAGGAAGTCAGGCTCAGATTAAGTGATGATATAAAAAAAAGTTTTTCTTTAGAGTGAAAGAACAACAAAACATGCAGAAAATATCTTCCTACCTAAGCGATGATGAATTTATTATGACTGGGTGATGAACAAAATATAAGCTCCATTATTTAGATATATTTCCATGTTACAGCTTTTTCTACGGTTGGTATCACTGTAAGTGTTTTAACCGATGCATGAAAACTATACATTTTTAGACATAAGTTGTAACAGCCGGCGTTTTCTTTGTGAGTATTTATTACACAGTTTTCAGTTTATTTTGAAAAGTCACAACAGGATCTTGAGCTTTATTGTGAAAGGTTTATGTGGAAAATAAACAAGCGGATACGCGATGTTGTTGCTAACAACAACGCATAAAAACAGGTGATTGTCCATCCTTAGTGTGGTTATATTAAATATAAGAGAAAGAGAGAACTTTAAGAAATTAATATAGCCACTACAGTGACCATCAAAATGATGAAAAAATATTGCCGCAAACAGTTTATTTTGCGACACCACGAAACAAACGATAGCGTAAAATGAAATGATAGACGTTTTTATATCGTCATCCGATACATATCGTTATATCGAACAGCCCTACTTCAGTAATAGATTTAAGAGAAAGAATGTTGTAGCCAGTGTTCTGGACAAGATTGCATCTTTAACTGTAAGAATCTAAAGGCCTTGCTAAGCTTTGTAAGAATCTGCTTCTCTCCAGGGACAACTCTGCAAAAGGGTCACTGTGCAAACTGGCCACAATTGAAGATCTGACGGTCCCTTGAAATTCAGTTTGACACAGCCGTTTTGTAAAGAACAAACTTTAAACTCACCTACACACATTTCAATTAACAGATTGTTTTAGCATTACATAAATTTAAAAAAAAAAGAGATAACTTCAGTCATTTGGCTTAGAAAGGTAGTTTCAAGCACCAGATCTACTGAAACATACAAAAGGCTGAAGACTATTGGCTCCACCATTTTCAGTGCACAGCCACTGGATATCACATGGACTCAGTAGGCAAGTGATGGCTGATCTCACTACACTGGACACTGATGTTCTCACATACACATCCACCATCTGCACAATGCCTAGAAAGTTCAGTTCAGTGTATGTGTGAAAATTCACTTATGTCAAAATATAATAGGAAGATTGCTTTTATGTACCTTTATGATGCTGCATAAGTGGGGTTGAAGAACCCTTTTAGGTTTAATAATATTATCTCCATGAAGAGCAAAAATCAATGTTTTTTTCTGACATATCTCTATTATTGCATCTGTTTAGTTGTTGTATTTATGTAGCTTTGTATCAATCAAAATTATCAACTGACTGAATACTATGGTGGAAATTAAAGGCTCCTGATGTTGTGAAAATGACTTTTGAAGTAGTTCACTGGGTGTAAATGAATGTATCGGTGTAATCCAAAATAGTTAAAGATTGAGAAACTTCATGAGCTTGTGGGGGGCACTGATCTGCACAAATGCATACCAGAGACCAGACTCACCATGGTAGATATTACACACCGACTTTCATCACTCTGAAAAAGGAAAAAAGCACAAAAACATGCACTGAATCAAATTAGCAGACTAAGAGGCACTGCACTGAAGCTTCCAAACCCTAAAAAATATTCACCTCTATATGTTTTTTATATTAACACTGAGAAGCAAGGCGACACATTTGGACAAGGACGAGGTTTATTGTGGATTATGGTTAGCTGTTTTTTAATGCTTTTATCTAAAAACAAAAGTATCCAAGGCTAGCTGAAGCTTTCATGGCTACCAAATAAAAGTTTATACACTCAGACCCACGCTTAAGATAGAGTTAAAGGAGAGAACAGAAGACAAGGGTATAGGAGAAAAAGATAGAGAGAATAAATGTAGACAGATGGTAAATACTTCCCTCCTGTAGGGAGACATGTCAGACCGCAGAGCACTGCTGCTCCCTGCATGACAAGACCAGGCAGGCAGACTCTGTGTGTGTGTGTGTGTCTAGGCAGGCAGGCACTCTCAGTGAATGTAGGTGAAAGGGCTTTGCTGTCAGAGCGAGGCAATGCAGAGCTGAGCAGAGCAGGGATAAGCTATAATCTACACTCACCCGCCATCTTTCCAAAGGGGTGGGGTGGAGAGGCGGATCGATGTGGGAGGAGGAGGGAAGGGCAGTAAGGGAGAAAGATACAGAAGTCACTTGATTAACTTTTCCAATAAAGCTGCCAGTTTTTGTTGTTTTCTCGAGCAGCCATCTTTTAGTATCATAACTGCAGCCTCGAGGTGGGGCTTTAAAAAACAAAGAGCAGCTGCATTCAGCTCAGAGTCCTCAGTGTAATGTGGTGCCCATGCTAGTCCACAGGTTTTCTTGTATATCCTCACTGATAGCACATTGCAGAAACAACACTGCACGCCACAGTGCCACATTATTCACGCACCATCTCAAAAGGTTCAAGCAGCCAAGAATTTTTATTCCTAAATCAAAAACTGCAGCACCAAATGTGTCCTGAATAAACCGGACTCCATTTGTGTTCACCATAAAGAGGAGAATCTAACTGAAAAGCTGCAAATGTTTTTGTATTGATAGCATCCTAAAATATTCTGACATAATTTTCACAGCAAAATATCTAAATTTTTCATGCAATATCGACCTCTAGTGAATACATTATTCAACCGTTCTGGTTAGACATTCACACCACTTCATTAAAGTCAGGGAAAGATCATGGCCTGTTTCAATGCAGAAGAAATCCACAGTGACTTTAAATGCACCATATTTATTTATATTTAATCCAAACCATGATCTTCTATGACCTTTACTGGTGTTTCTGTTGCCTGAACCGAGTCAAAGGTGCCAGTGTAGACGTAAGCCCTGCTGTCTGGAGTATGAATCTCTGTCATTCACCTAAGTCACTTCCTGCCAAACTCTTTCAAATCATAAAAATAGCTTTATTTAAAAAACTACCTCTGAAAATAAGTGGCTAGTTCTGCCCCATCTAAAAAGCAGGAAGGCTAGAGGTCTTAACATTAAAATATAACTTTTAGCAACCAAGCAGTGTCGTAATAATCAACTACTATGGTATATAGATACGATGAATACTAATAATGAGTGGTTGGTGAGTGGTTGCTGGCTGTCACAGGGTGACATTGGTCGCAAACAGGTTGTTTTACCAAAAATCTCCTGGTGATTGCTTTGGTCACTAGTAGGTTGCCGTGGTTACCTATACTTTGCACAAAAGACATTAGGGGTGTCCAAATTCATAGGCTGCATTCTCTTGAGGACCCGGTGGTCTATGTGGGCTGGGTACTCCGAAGGCTTGGTAGATCAGAAGTGAGCAGCTGTGAAATTGGGTGGTCTAGCCTTCAGTTTTGGAAGGAGGACGCATTTGTCGGCTGCATTTGTCGGAGTCTACGAATTTGGACAGCCTTTGTCGTGTCGCTGTGACGTAATCGGGCTCAGGAGGATGCAGGATATGAATTTGGACACCCCCATCAACTTGTAAATGGCCTGTATTTGTATAGCGCTTTCCTAATCCCTAAGGACCCCAAAGCGCTTTACACGTCCAGTCATCCACCCATTCACACACACATTCACACACTGGTGATGCCACGCACTGACAGAGGCGAGGCTGCCGGACACTGGCGCCACCTCTGACCACCACCAGTAGGTGTACGGTGAAGGACACAACAACTGAGACTGTCCAAGCCGGGGCTCGAACCGGCAACCTTCTTGAGCCACGATCGCCCCATTTGCTAGTCTGTAAATACTTGCCAACTAGCAACCAAAACAATCACAAAGATGTTTTCTGCACAGCACCCAATATGTCTTTGTGACCAATTTCCCCTAGCAACAGCAACTAACCTCCCAGAAACATATATTTCCCTAGCAACCAGTGGCAACCAGAGGATCTCTGACTGGTTTCTGTAGGTTTGTGTGATTGGATCTTTAGCAGTCAATTTTATAGCAACTGCCAGCAACGCCTGACAGGGAAGACACCATTTCCCCTTGCCTTCACTTGTTGCCAACTGGTCTTTAGGCCTGTATTACTGGGGCCCAACTAAACCAGTAATAAAATAATGCTAGAATCTGCAGTTCTGAAAAGTGAATCATTCTACACAGACATGGTAAAATATTCAGTTTGTAGTAGAAAGTTATATTTTTGCAGAGTGATCACCACATCTTATTAGCCCATATATGAAAAGTCTCCAAAGCCAGAATTACAGAATTTTTCCCGTGCACGTACCCAACCTGTTTTGGAACTTTGAGTGTTAATATGTGATTTCATGATGAAAAATACCAAAACATCGTTTTAAGTTTTAAACTAACACTTCCAGCTATATTTGTTCAACATGTACTAACATAACATTGTGTAGTCTCCTCTCTGGAGTTTTATAACACAGTCCAGCAGACAAAAATACATCCTGTACTTCTGTGCTTGTGGATGCCACAAATAAACAGTTAGACCGAAACCACAGCTTCCTTTCAGCGGTTTCGTAGCAATCTCTCTCAGAATTCTAAAAGCACAAATAACCATAACATTAACATTCATGCATCCCATCATCAGAGATCCATCAACAATACGACTGGAGTTGGAAATGGACAGCTCATACTTCTGTGACACACTTTGAAGTCCCTTGTTATATAACACAGAGCACTTTTGGCTGCAGGAGATGCTTACTGTTCACTGGGGAGAAATCTGCTTTCCCTGCATAACAAGACAGTGCTATAAAAAAATAGAGATTCGGTGTGCGTGTTTGTGAGTGTGTGTGTGGGCGCCTACGTGAGCTTGCTGCAGGCATAAACTGGAAAGGACAATCAACAATTACAGGCAGGCAGGCAGGCGTGGGGATGGAGGTGGTGGTGGGGGAGGTTTAGCTGAGAGAGAGAGGGAAGAAGAAAAATGAATCAGGGCTTGTGTGCTTGGTTAGGTTAGATAATGAATTGCTGACTGGGTGGGGGTGTGGTGGGGAGTTAGTGTAGGAAGGCTGAGGTCACTTCAGGCCAACGTGTCTCACAGGAATAAGGAGATGAAACCAGCGCTGCTAAACAAAGCCCGGCAAACACGCTGAGACCAAAACAAAAAACACAGATTTATTTACGGAGGAAATGCTCAGAGTAAACATTCACAGTTTTGTGTCCCGTGTCACCCTTCAGTTCTACATACAATAGTATTCACTCTCGGAGCTGCCCACAGCATTGCTTGTGGGTCGTCTGTGCAATTTTTGACCACTTATGAGCAATGTTTTTAGAAGCGTTCCCACAGTTTGTTTGCACTGGCTTCATGCACATGCATATGCACATACATGAGTGATGTAACACTCATTAATGCCTCAGGTTTCATGCTGTTCATTTCACTAAGGAGTTGGTGGGGTTACCATGCGACAAACACACGGAGGTAGAACACCACAAACTACATTCAGTAAGATTTTAAGACCTTTATGTTTTTAATATGTGAGCAGATGATGATATGTTCATTCTTCCCAGGGATTTGGCCACGTTGTGGAAACACTTAGAACACTTCTCCACCCTATAGCTTAGGCAATGTCCATGTAATATGCTGTATTGTTATTCTTCATGCAAAATGCAAGTTATGTAACTTGGTTAATAGAACAATGCAGGAGCAAAGGGGTTTTCACATAAAGAGACAGCCATAATAGCTTTAATGAAATGCTCTACAGAAAACTGTGAAAACACCTCCGTAATCACTTTGTTTCCTGTTTTCACTTCTTTTATCACGTTTCCACTGGCATCTTTAGTGTAGGGGAAGACTGAAGTGAGTCAAGCACACACAAAAATGTAAGTATGAAGCTTTATGGCACTCAAATCCCTTAAAACAGAGATTCTGACACTGTTTTTGCCTGAAAAATCAGGGTTTGTGTTTAAGCATATAGGCAGAAAAAGACCTGTTCACTCATTTAACTCAGCCTTACTATATGAACATTACCAAGACATTGTCCAGCAACAGTGGCCAGTGGATAAAATGGGCAATAAGTTATGATTGTTGCTAACATTACTGACTACACTAACTTTTGTGGCAGCATACATTGTCAGTAATATTAGAAAAGCCAAAAATGTTTTCGAAACAATAAAACAATTTGGTTTAGTGTGTATGCTAGGGTTTATAGAAGCTCAAACAGCAGTTAAACAAAGGAGTATGTACATAAGATATGTATGTAGCTTTAAACCTGCAATCTTCCAAAAGACCACCAGGGGGCAACAACTGTGGTTACAAACAGACATTCAGCTGTAAACAGGTCTATAGACAAATGACCCCTGGCTTCCTTTACCAGATGAATTTAGTCAAGTCTACCAGAACACAAACCGATGATTTCAAAAACGGGACATCGCAAACTAACGTTAAAGTGTGGCTGCTTCCATCTTTTATATGCAGTCTATAGTTTAAACCATCCAACAACAGAATCCCCCTTTAAAAGGAATCCTGTCATTCAAATACATGATTTAATGCATCTCAGAACTGTCTTGGAAGGGCATTTTCTTGAAAGCCCGTGTGTCCTACTAATGGGGGTGCAGCACTTCTGTTCAGTAGGGATTGGGGGTGGGGAGGCTGGAGATGGGGGGGAGAAAGTGATTCCCTTAAGTGCATGTCCCAATAAAACTGGAGATGTGTATGAGAGAGGCTTGGATAAGAGTATTAAATAAATGCAGAGGACGACAAGGAGAGATGGTGCATTGAAGTTGGGGGAATGGAGGTCTGGGTAGTGCGGGGGTGGGGCACAAAGTATAGATTTATGACAGAAAACGACAAGAAAAATTGAGTTAAAAATGAAAAGAATAGGAGGGGTGACACAGTGAAGCTAGCATGGATAGACAGATGAATTAGACTAGATAAATGTTTAATGATTCCCACAGAGGTGGGATGGGTTTGCAATAGAATAAATGGTATGCAGAGAAGTCTGTAAAATAAACAAAAGCAAAAGAGGATCATTGGAGTATGAAGCCAAGGATAAGCACTGAAAAGAAGTGCTTCAGCTGCAGCTTCAGCATAATTTGCTTTTCTTATAAATCTGTTATAGTAAAATAAACATGCAGACTGTACAACAAGCCAAACTTACATCTGGTGAGAAAGAGAGAGACGAGAAACTCATTTGAATCGGACGGCACAAGTTTTGCTTCATGTTGAAACTGAAGGTGGATATAAGCATGAAATCAGAAGGAGACTTTCAGAGAGCTGACAGACTGTAAGGGGGTAACAGCTAAGCTTAAATCAAGTAAGATTTATGTCTTTTATGGGCAGAATAACTAAGCCCAACACTACGACAGCTTCAAAATATTCTTTATATATGATTCTTTATCGTCAAATATCGATGCCGAAGCTACCCTCAACTGTCATCATCATATACTTCAGATAGATCAAAGCCCTGACGTCATACATGAGTTCATGAAGCATCAAGGTAAATATATCACCATCTAGGTGTTTTGAAACTGGACATGATGAGCGAGGGGTGGCTCCGCCCGAGAAATGAAGGGACACTGCATGCTAAAGCCCCAGCATGCTTTATCCTCATTTTTAACTTTTATGTGGAAAAAAAATGCACAAATGAATTTCATACTGCAGTGAATAACCTTTTCATTAGAGACTAAGGCCATAAAATCACAAGGAAAGTGTTACTGAGGTCTTAGATCAAGTAAGAAATAACAACATTTTGACTTTAAAACATATATAATCTGATTTTTGAAAACATTATTATTATTATTATTATTATTATTATTATTATTATTATTTGTAACCAAAGCTGTTACCCTCTACCTGGTATTAGAGGAATACTGGTATAAGGTCTGCTATGTCCATGTGTGGTTACTATGTTAGTGATCTGCTAGCACAAACACAGAGTTTTTACATCTCGGAGGAATGATGGGTTTCATTCAACATTTTTATGATAATGTTATACCATATGTTGTATACAATAAGACTAGCAACCATCTAAACTGCAGGTAGCCAGAAATAGCTCCAACTACGGTACACCTGCAGCTGGTGCCTTTGGTATTCTTCAACCTATATGCTGCAGTTTGGTGTGTGTGTTGTTTTTGGAAGCAGGGAATAAGAAAATGCTAAGGTCACTACTTTGCCTTAAAGTGAATGTCTAGCATTATTTAAGGATTTAATTAAGGTGAGGAAGTTTGAACTGGACTGTCGGAGTGACTGACTGAAGAAGTGGACATCTGTGCACGCCCACTACAAACCAAAGATTTCTTCTTTCCTTTTTAGCCTGCACTAATGGAAGGAGGTTACTAATGGTGAGGCTTCACTAGAGACAGCCAGACAGTGATTGCTGGATCAGGGTTAATGAATGAAATCCCATTGGGACCACAAACTACTTATACATAGACATGGCAGGTATTCAACTTAAGTGTGGTCATTATTCACTCAACGTTAGTTCCACTGCTGTGGCAAAAAAACAAAACAAAAAAACAACAACAAAACAAAACCTTGACCTATTTCTTTTGCCCCATCCAAAAAGAATTTGCAAGATATTAGTAATGTCAGAGGAAACAAACCAGATCTCACAGGATGTCTGCTGTTGAAACAAAATGAAAGAAGAACTTGACTTAAATTTAGAAACTAGGAAACAGCTGCCAGGTGAGGCCACAGTGCTACAATGTTTCCCAAACTGAGAATGATGAAGGTAACTGATCCCAGACTTAAACATAAAGCTGCGCAGCGCTGCCAGCACTGGGATATCTTCCATTAAGGTCAAGTATGCACTAATTCACATCAGAATGTTCTCAAACAGTCACAGAACAAAACATCTGATTATGTAAACAGAGAAAGCAAAGTCAGAAACTTACAGAAACAAAACTGGAGTTTCCCGTAATTCTAATAATAATAATAATAAAAAAAACCCACACATGCACACACTCATATTTTAGATGAGGAAAGGAGCAGCAGTGACTCATGTCTTCCATGTTAACCTGTGGAATTTGATTTTTAGAGTCAGAACTAATGAAGAACACATTTTGTAGACTGTGGCAAAGACAGCTGTAGGAACCAGGATGTCAGCCATTAGTTTTGGACTTTGGTTGAACTAGTTTTAAAGCTTCAAGGGCAAAAATTGCAATAATCGGACAAAAATGTTGTTATCGATTTTTATCAGTTGCCAACTGCATCCAGACCCCTAACTCCAGTGTCCATGTGCATTAGCTATTTAAAAAAAACAGTCACCCTTGTCATAATTATTATACAATCCATTGAGACCAAAGGGTATTTTATCATCAAGTCAAGATCGGAATTAGATTAGTTTTACTTTAGCTTTAGACACACAGCTTTATAACAAAGCTTAGCATGCAAAAGGTAGCTTTCACCGTCTAAACGGGCAAGCAGGCATTCTCATCTTGGTTATTGTAACAAATTGTGGCTAGCAGTCTCAGTGGGAGCTTACATGGTGCAAAGGAGCTCAAAGACCCACAGACGATGAAGGAGAAAGTCCAGTAAGCTGCAGTGATTCTGTGTACAATCCACAACTGCAGTCCAATACTGCAAGTTACTATTATCAGAGAGCAGTGCCATGTCCTCTTTCAATCCATCAATCTCTGTGTGTGAAGATGGAAGAAGAGACAGGCTGGGTTAACAGTTAATGAGCGAGAGACAGGGGAACATGATGGATGTCGGGGAGGGTACTAAATGAAGAGGGGAGGTGAGCAGAATGAATCACAGGGTAGTGAGAGAGAAACTGGAGAGTTAGAGAAATAAAGGACAGCATAATGAGGGAAGTGAGATAAAATTAGAGGGTGGAGGCGGTGGTAGTGGTGGGGGGTTAAAAAAATGGGAGAAGGAGGGGGAGGAGTCAGAAAAAATAAGTGGGAAACTGTAGAAAAGAAACATAAGGAGAAGTCTGCAGATGTGTGTGTGCTGCAGGAACAGGCAGGGTGATGGGAGGCTGTGGTGCATGATAAGCACTGTTATTTATAGATCTATGGAAACAGGCGAAGGAAGACTGCAAACCAGCGCTATCAGCCGTCTCATATTATTCCCGGTTGAGTGGAGAGGTGCACATGTGTGGAGAGTGTGTGCGCAGTCCTGTGAGAACTGAATACAAGCACTGAAAGATGTGGAGAGCGCACTTTGCCAGTCTTATATCTAGCTCTGGGTTAAGGCTCAGCGCCAGGCTTTTTAAACTTCCTGTCCATCCTCGTCTTGTTATCCCTGTCCCGGGAGACAAAGCCTTCTGTGTCCAGGCTCCAACACTGTGGAACTCTGTTCACCTTCATTTTCTCTCCCTGAGCTTGGTTTAAAAGCTGTACTGCTGTGTGACCGTTAATGTTTCTGGCCCCATTAGTCATGTTATATTAGGAATAAATAATAAACTCTTGTTATGTCCTATCTAGAGGGCTGAGGCACAACATGATAAATACATCGACCCCCCCATGTCCCAAGCAGCCAAAGAAATTAAGACGTTTTAATCAAGAATATAAGTTGTATTTAGTCTTCAGCAGATTTATGAACACAGGACAAAAGAACAAACAACACTGTTTACCAATAAAAGCTCAGATAACCTAATCAAAAGTAATTAAGAAAATACGGTGCAAACACTAATCAGAGCTCATCTTGCTCCATCTAAATACAGATCAAACTTCAAGTTACACAAATGCTGGCTGGGTGGCTGAAAGGTAAGCAGATGGTCCGCTGGAAGTGGCAAGCATCTCAGCTCCTAATCTAGTGTGTAATTAATACACACAATGCAGGCATTTCCATGAAAGGAAATACAAGGTAGACATAATGAAACAACTATTATTAATATCTATTAGCTCTAGATACTGGCCCGTCTGGTGGATCCGGTGAATAGTTTCTAGGCGTCGGGTCATCTTCTCCTTAGTCTAGCCGTCCCGTTAATTTTTTTCTTTAGGCCTATATTGTAGTTCTACTAACCTGTTGGATTGTTTTTTATATGTGTGAAATAGCTAGATGTGTCCTCCACAAATGCACTTCCACGTGTGTTCATGCACAAACAAATAAAGTCAGCAGTTACACTAAACCGTAATTTAAAATTGAAACAAAACACAGAAATATCGTCCATTCGTATTTTGAGATAATGATGGATCTGTGTAGCTGCTGCTCGCCCACACACGTCCTTGTTGCAGGTGTCATTGTGTGGAGAGAAACTCTAGCAAGAGAAATCAACTTTAATAATGATGATAATGATCTAATACAGTAATAGGAAACCAGATAAAAACAGAACAAAAAACGTAGACGCTGGTGAGATGTTGGTGACAACTCTGAGCCAAGATCGTTGTCCCTCAGCACAACCCTACAGAGATACAGTATACGGGAGAAAAAACATGCTCATATCTATAAGCTTAACAGTTAATGTCCGTGAACAGTCAGTCCACAGATAATAATTTCATCTTTACAGATTCCATCAGCAGGTTCAAATTCCAGACCATTCTCCCTTTTTATCTCTTTTGTGTCCCACGAGTTTCTCAGAGTCAGCAAGTCTTCTGAGCAAATGTATTACCATGCATTAAAAGGTGAATGCGGCACTGGAAGAGTAAAACTACAGCCCCTGAAACATGCTGATGTTGAATTATTTACCGAGATGCATATCCAGCAACAGCTTTGGACCGAAACAGAATCACGTAGGACATAAAGCTCTTTGTACACTTTTTAGTTACCCGTTGTTATTCATTAGAAAAGAGGTAAGTTGGGAGAAAAAAGGCCTGCATGCATTTTTTTTAATTTTACAAAACACAAATATTGATGCCATTAAAGTGTCAGAGGTTCAGTACAAGCTCTCCCTGCATTCATTCTTTTCTCTTTCAAAAAAAAGATGATTGTGAATTTTTGTTGTGAATTTCTGTTGTGGATTTTTGTGGTGAACACTGACAGACTGTTCTCAAACGTATCAAACTGAAAGGCTGGCCCACCCACTGAGGCAAATAACATGGTTAAAGGTGCTATGTTGGTCACACAAGTTTTGGATGACTCACCAAATCCTCTTTGACATATTTAGAGCAAAGGCTGGGAAATCTGTCTGAAATCTGTCAAGAGCTGGAACCAGTTATAAACAGAAGAGAACATTAATTTCACACTAAATCTGGTTTTTCAGTCTTGAAAAAATTTGTTTGGCTCTGCCTCATCTCGTGGCTACGCAGATATTGGGTAAGGTGGAAGGGTTTTGTTGTGGCATAAATCTGCATGGTTAAAGATATGGCTAAAAGTCATGAAAATGCAACCGGCAGCAACAGGATGAGATCTTCAGCCTTCTTTCAAGGTCCCCCTTTAACTCCTAAATCGCAGACTTTTGGAAATACTGCAACACAACAGCAGCGAGTGAACAAAAAAATCCCCAAATTCAGTCAGTAACATCTGTGACCCATGGGGAACAGCCTCACACTCAATGGACAATGATGACATGAACTGTCTGTGGCTCAGTGAGCAGGGGAGATAAATATTTATTTAAAAAAAAGACATGTATGCTTTCTGCTAATAAAAACTGCAAATAAGAGAGTTTAACATATCCAAGTTTATTATGCTACATTATGTACTTTCGCTTTTTGTCTTCATTAATTTAATCTTCACTTTGTCATCTCACCTATTTTTAATCCCTGTGCTGGATTTATCTTATTTAAACATTGTAACACTTTATTCACTATTAAGTATACATTAAGTATACATCCACCACTCCAACCCTAGCGTCATTCATTTTTTCTTTTTCCTTTCTTCTTTATCTCTGTGGAGAGTCTTAGGTGTGTTTTTTTTAAAGAAAGTAACCTAAATTACTAAATTACTACATAACTGTATCAAAATTATGTTCTTAGCTTCAGCGTGCTTGAGTAATGTTAATTATCCTGTAATGCATTAGTACTGAAGCTGGGATTGCACTATGGTATTCAGTGCTTCACCCCAGCTCTATTGCAGTGACACTGGTAAAAGTATTATGGCAGAAATCTCTTTCCCAGCACTTATTTGCATGAGAAAACCATCTCAAGGACACTTTCACCTCCCTCCCTCGTCTCCCTCATAGTGGATGATGAAAGCAAAAGAAGCAGAAAGAAATGAAATGGGACCGGCCTGCCTTTGGAGTGAACAGTAAAGGTTAAAGCGACATTTCATTTTGCTCTCTACTTTGACTTTGTTATTAGTTTTTGGGGTTTTTTCAACGCGTATCCGGTGTTCTAAAATTAGTGTTGTCTTCATATTAGACTCCTTAACACGTCCTTCATAAGTCTACATTCCACACTTTTATATATACAAAGGCTGGGTTGTGTTTATGGAATCATTAGCGCTTCTCAAAAAAATACACAACTCAGTATCGTCCCACTGAAGCACACATGGGATGATTCTGCACCTTTTGATTTACATCCAGCATCAACAAATTTAATCAAACCAGTTTCCTCCTGGAGCGACTATAAAGGAGGGCCGCAGCCACCGTGGCACCAACCATTGTTTTCTTGACTCCATCTGAAGCCTCAGTGTTTGCATATTTGCCACCACCGTGTTGTTATTTTGGAGCCGCACGTGTGTGGATGAAAGGGGGGAGTGCTCTTTACTGATGGCATTACCCAGAGGTGTGTGTATGTTTCAAATCATTTATATTTCACAAATAATTGTGCGCCTCCTTGTTTGCCCTGTTGAAGAGTTAGTTGTTATTAATGGTTATCATGTGTGAATATTTTCTCATGATTACAAGTAAAAATGGTTCAGAATTAATACAGGCCCTCAGTAAACTACCAAGCTCTCCTTGCAGCCAGTAAGATCATTGAAATATACAGTAGTGGGATTGTATCATTACATATTACATCATTACAGGCAAAGACCATTTTACTAGTTCTGGGCTGGATCCACAGCTGCCTTTAAAACTGCCTTAATTTTATTCTAACATTAATTCAACAGAGTGCTGGGAGCATTCCTCAGAGATCTTGGTCCGTATTGACATTGTAGCATTGTGAGTTGCAGCCTTACGTTTCTGCTCTTAGCTGGCAGGAGTGGTGCCTGCTGCGGTCTTCTGCTGCTGTGCACATCTGCTACAGGTTGAACCATTAATGGTTCAATGTGTTGTGCATTCAGAGGCACTCGGCTGCATACACTGATTGAGAGTTTATTTGAATTACTGTTTCCTTTCTATCAGCTCAGAGCAGTCTAGCCATTCTTCTCTGACCTCTGGCATTTTTGCTCATAAAACTGCCACTCACTGGATAGTTTTCTCTTTAAACCCTGGCTACGTAGCAAAACTCCCAGTAGATCAGCAGGTTCTGAAAGTTCCACTTGCATTATAAAGCATTTGAATAGATGTACTTCAGCAAGTGTGTATTGTATTATACCAGATGTACCGATAATAGTTACCTTCGACAAGGAGGTTATGTTTTTGGTAGCATGCATGTCATCATTTTGTCTGTAAACAAGATAAGTCCAAAAGTTTTGTCTGAATTCTGATAAAACTTTTTAGAGGTCTAGAATGGGGTCATGTTAACAATCCATTAAAATTTGGCTTACATCCGCCAAGGTCTTCAAGGTCAACTCAATGATTTATTGGTTGAAAACTAACAAAAAGCCTTACCTTAGAAACAATGATTTTTACAAGTGTGGTGTGTATTGTCGACATATAGAAAGTACCCTAAAAAGATTTTAAAATATCACATCATATTTTACCTCTGACCTCTTCTTCAAGGTCCACAGACTGATCTGAAGGTGAAAGTAATAATAATCCTGTCTTTAAGTGATGACGTGATGAATCCTGCTTCCGGGCCCAAACTACTCTGCGTTTTTATTAAGGCTGTTGTGTTTTTAACACGTTTTAATGTTTTGTATCATGTTCTGTTTAGTCTCAGCAAGCCCCTAAAAACAGTCAGTGATCACAGCCTCTCTCAGTTTTTATTACCGCTATTCATTTTAAAGCTCAGTTTTTAAAAACTTATGATGTAACTACAGCCCAGCCCATGCAGCAGTATAATGACTAACCTCGTATTGTGGATGGATTATCTCAGATGTTCCTGACTGAAGTTTGGTCCGTTTACAGCATCCTGCCATGCGATTGCATTTGTCCCTAACCATCGGGAACCCTCACGTTAACTTTTATCGAGTGGAAAAAAGTTAGCATTCATCCTCCAGCTATGTTAACATAGCTGTGTCGCTAGCAATCACGTAGCACATCATTATATGTCAGCTAGCCAAACTTGAATCACCCTACAAAACATCACTGCTGTTGACATTCCTGTCTTCATTTATGTTGGAAGCCATAGCAGAGCTGTATGTCTTAATTTGTTTCAGAAATCCCTCAGGCTGAACATGGTATATTATATTTAGATGGAAACTAGCGAGCTAACTTCCTGCTAACTTCTAACTCCGTTAAATGTAATAAATTCTGTTTTTATGGATGCCTGGATGTTAAACTTAATTGTTACACCTGGTAGAGCAGCAACACTGATCATTTTATTACAGATGAAAGAATGCAGACAGTTTTTCAACTCTCAGTGATCCCGGAGTGATCGTTTGACTTTGAGACGTGCAGCGGAGTTTGGACCCAGACTGGGCTAATGACGTCAGACTTAAAGACCGGATAATGTTTTATATTTCCATTTAAAACTGTTTATTCCAGCCACTGTTTCTATTGAAGGGAATGATATGTGGGGATTCTAAATATCATGTTACTTTATTCTGACTTTGTTATGCACGAGCCAGTAACAGGTTATAACTGTGTAAGTACATAGCTATTTGTTCCTGTGCATACATGAAATCTATTTCACTTGTATGCTGCACATAGAGGGCCACCATTAGTCAATGTTCTCTGCAGTTTGAGAACACTTATTATGGAGTTACTCAGAAGTGACACAGGAGGAAATAAAGAAGAAAAAGGCTCTTCAATCTAAAAGTGGTGCAGGTGGAGAGGAGCCAGTGGGAGGCTGAAGAGGTAGGGACACTGAGGCCATGTGAAGGCAACGAAGAGGAGGAACATTAAGAAATTGGATGAATTAATGATGAATCTCTGCAGGCAGGCAGCCAAGAAATGAAAGAGTGTTCGGATGTGTAAGAAAGATACACGTATTCTCATTCGCGCGTGCACACACACACACACACACACACACACACACACACACACACACACACACACACACACACACACACACACACACACACACACAAAGAGATAAACACAGTGGAAGATGGGGAGAGGCATACAGAATGAGAGCAGCAGAAATAGCTGGTATGAAGCAGAGGGTGTATATGAAAGAAGTGGAGATGGGCTCAGTGCCAGCAGAGTAGCAGAGGCACGTCTGTTTCTGTACAGTTGTTGGGCTGGATGACAGAAACTGGGAGGTTTGAGAGAATTCATCATAGAAGTCAAGGTTTATTCCAAGGTTGAACCTAGATCTGAGAAAAAAAGGTTTTGCTAATTCATACTGTCACCAAATCAATTTTATATTTAGCATTCAGGGATCTGCAGTAACTTACTTTATACCAGGCCATTTGAAAATGCTCAAGGCTTATCTTGGCTATTGATATTTTTTTCACCACACTGCCACTTTTAGTTTAGGGCTAACACTTTATTTTTTTTCCCCCTCTGAAAGAAGTCGTGTCGCACAAGAAACAGCCACTGACAGCGAACTCAGGGGAGCAAAGAGCCGGAGTGCTGCTGCAGCTGTTTGGCACGTCTTCAGCTTTAATAACACGAGAAGCAGGAGGTGATGTAGACCAAGCGATCTGGAACTCTGTGTGAAAAGTGTTTAGATAATGATCACCATCCAACAGCTATCAGTTTTATGACTGTGAAACTGATGCTTTCGGCTATTTTTTCAATAGAACAAATTCTAAGTCCGAATCTAAACAGCGTGATGACAAAACATAAAATGATTACAAAAGTTAAATACGACAGGAAACAATCATTGTTTATTCCTGCATATTTGAAAGTAATGAATCTGACATTTTTAATCTTTAATGCACTGAGCTCATTGCAAAAACAATTGACACGAGATTCCGAATTTTTCAGTTGCCACACCTCCAGAATTTAGCGACATAGATAGCCTCAGCCATTACTTATTTTTATTTCTGGCTCTCTTTAACAATGTGTTATTGACTTGCCTTCCTCCCCTCATCACCCAACCGGTTCACGAGCCTGGTTCCTGGAAGCTTTCTGTTTTAAGGGAGCTTTTCTTTCCCACTGTCGCTAAGTGCTTTCTCACTTGGGGTCGTTGATTGTTGACCCCAAGTGAGAATTATTGTATTATTGTAGAGACTTTACCTCAAATTCCAAAGTGCTTTGAGGCGACTGTTCTTGTGATTTGATACTATCTAAAAATACAATGAATCAAACTTCTCATGCAGCTCTTATCCACTCAGGTCCAAAGAGTTTCTTTGTATATGCTTTGAATGTGGGTTTTAGTGTGATTATCCGGATAGTGTAGCTTGTAAATAAAATAGTGATGGCAATAGTACGCTCTGTCTATGACAGTAATTTGATTTTATTTGAGCCAGCGCAGCTAACTGGTGAGTCCAAACGGGCTGTGGATATATGAGTATGTTAGTTTGTTGTCCGATGATGGAAATGGCAGTCACTGAAGGGTGTGGTCTCCCTATTGCCCTGTGAAAGCTGGGAAAGCATCCAGGGCCTGAAACTCAGTGCTTAACCAGCTTATCCTGAGCTGGATAAGCACTTAAGGAAATAGATAGATGGATAGTTTTACTACATGGATTCATTTGCCTTAGAGAATTGTCATTTGTTGCATTTGTATAAGCACTTGGAAAAAGAAAGCAAACATTGCATATTATGGGCTAAATGGGGGCAATTAACAAATTAATAGTTTGTTTGTTTAGAGGCCATTGGTACATAATGTTTCTAACCTAACAGGAGTCTGCTGTTAAACTCAAAAAGCAAAATAAGACACTAAAAACTGCATATCCCTTAATCCTTTCATCTTTTTTTTTTTTTTTTTTACATTTGTCAGCAGAATAATCAAAGTGCAGCTCCTGCCAGGTGGCTTTTCTCTCTCTACTCTGCACAGATGACTAAAATAAAAAAGGCTTTTATGCAAATGTTAGAGAACCTGCGAGCTGCAATGGTGCCAGCACAAATATCCAGGCTGCCAGAGAACGCGTGTGCACGGAAAGTGAATGAGAAACCGTCTCTTGCCAATATTCCAGTCAAGGTGCCTTTGAAGATGCTGCAGCAGAAGAAAAGTAGATGTGATTGTGTTGTAAACATCACGAGTGTGAAGGATGGTTTAAGGCTGCTGCCGAGAAAGAACATAGAAACCATAAATAATCTCATAGTTTTATATATATATATAAAAACAGGTGCCAAATGTACAGCAATGGTGCGACGCGGGCACTGTTGGTGTTCTTTTCTTGACTAAAGTGTGATCTTCCATACAGCTAAAATGCATGCGTGTGTCTGTGGAGGACTGACATGATATCGTGTGACAGATTGAGGCCACCGTGAAGCGATCATGAAAGAGTGGCTCCAGTTATTGATCCTGGGATTAACAGTGGAGCTGCACAGATAACACCACACGCCGCAGCGGAGGATTTTCATGATACGAGGCTATTATGCTTTATCGTTTTAGCTACGATCATCCGAATATTTGAAATCTGTCAGATACTGGTTCTTATCCCAAAAAACCTGTGTTGCATTTAAGATTTTACAGAAAAGCACGGAAACAACCCGAGGATAATAACGTCAGAAAAACAGGAGAGTAGCTGCAGGTGACAGACTTCACTCGACACCTCCACCCACTCCAAAACAAAGAGACACAGATTTTGATTTTGATTTTTTAAATGTAGCTGTTTCAAGGTCTGACTTTTTACTGTCAACATATTTATGCAAGAATATTTATGCCAGCTTATGTAATTGAGCCTAAAGCTAAACTCTTTAGTTCACTTAAACACAATGCTAATTTGATCTTTTTTTCATCTGTCAGGATCATTTACAGCTTCTCTTCTAACTGAAACACGGCCACATTGAAAGTGATAATAAAATAAATAATCTCTCTAATAAAATGCAATATCATTTAGAATCAATTAAGCAAACAAACCCAGAAATGCTAAAAGGAAAAACAGCTGTACAGTGTCTAAGATTTGCAAGCCATTTGCACTCAGAAAGTCAGCTATGTGTCAGTTTGTGCAGGAAAAACATGAACAGGAGACAACAAATGACCTCAAAATGCTTGGAAGGATAAATGCCCCCAACACTCTATGAAAGGAAACCAGGTTTTGTTACATCTTTTCCCTCTGAGAAATACGCCAGCTACTCTATTTCAAACCATATCACGACTTCCTTGATCCATTGTATAAAAAAGGGGGAGGCAGACTACCCAACATCACACTAACAATGATGTAAACACTGTTTAATTTGCAGGGTATGAAGTAATGAAATGGTCCATTTGGGATGGGGAGAGGGGACACGTTATTGTCACAGCGCCAGAGCAACTTTGAAACTGTAAGCAAAGGGCCACAGACTGAACAAACAAATGGAAACATGACACACGAAGAGCTGAAACATGCTGAAATCCAAGAATTTTAGTAGACATGACAGATTATTTTGAAATAGATCTGGGTCCTCGCTCCAGAAATCAAGATCTTTGTCCTTCCGTCTGTCCGTACATATCTAGTTCAGGGTTGCGGGGTGGCTGGAGCCTAGCCCAGTTGTCAAAGCAAGGCGAGGGAAAGAGTGTGCTGGCACTAACTTGAAATACAAGCCTGCATCAGTAAATGGATAAAATAAGCATTCACAGATAAACCTTTGTACATATACATTGTTATATTCATGAATATAAATGAAATCATTTCTGTTTTGACATGCAAAGCTAGCTAATACAATAGCAGTTCAGACCTGCTTCAATGACTGAAGAAAAGCTTGTATAATATTTATTATTTATGAACATATTTGAATGTATCCCCACACATATCAAATGCTTGTGCAGGCTATAAATATATTTTTTTTCTCATTTGAGACAAATGAACTAAGTTATTCCACCTGGTCTTATTTTGAAAGTTCACGAGGAGGCTTATCAGGTATCTGTTGTGAAATTGGTCTTAAGGATGGACAAACTAAGTCCACTGTTTTGAACTGCAGCTGGTGATGGCACTCCGTGGTCTACTCTGAAGATCTCCTGTGAGCTTCTGTGAGCATTGAAATCTTAACTTGAAGCTGATTGAGAAATGGTCCATGCACTGCTGCACTGTTGGACAGTGGACAGTGGCGTTTGAGTCCACACACATGATAAGAAAAACAGTAGAAGGACAGCTAATGTTTGCTCAGCTATTTATTGTAAAAAATAAATGAGTTCATGCATGTAAGAAAACATGGGTGTGCCTCCCTTTACATACACATGCACCCCACTGAAGCAGTTTTTATTGCTTCTTCTTTTGTTTGGTTTTTAGTTTTCATTTTAGGACATCGGGTACCGACTGATCCATGGACTGGTTCTGGGTGTATTTTACCCATGTCTGGGTAAAAGTTATTTAATGAGATATAAGTTGCTGGTGATTAGTGTCACATGTCAGAGGTTGAGAGCGTTATTAAAATTTAGCCACATTTTTTTATTTCTAGAGTTGCAAATCCTAACAAAACTAATCTCATCACAGTTTACAGTAACACCACTTTACAAGTCCACAGAGAGAAATCCCAACCCCTGAACAAGCAGTGGGTAACAGTGCAAATAAAAACACTGACTTTTTTATTGGAATCACAAACATTTTTGAAAGCAGATATTTAAAGATAAATTTGACTTTGTGTCTCCCCGCTGAGACTTTAATTAGAGACACATTAGTTCAAGTTTAAATCCCTGGGGTGATCAGGGGGAGATTTGACTAAATATTATCATTTTCCAAGTTTATATCTTGTTAGAACATAGACAGAACAGCCCCTGGCTCCTCTGCTTCAGAGGTTAGCTACCTTTCATTGACCTTCTGTTGAATAGTTGAGAAACTCCAACATGACTAAATATTCATGGCGTTTTCTTGTCATCCATAATGCATTGTATTTTAAATCCGGTGACCTCTTTGCACCTCTCGTGCTTCTCTGCAAGTGGCTCTACACATGGGGAGAAGTGAAAACAGACTTTGCCACGTCCTTTAAAATAAGCAGCTACTTCCCGATACAGTTACTTAGTGAGGACAGCAAAGTGTGAGCACACGCGACATTCTCATTCCAGAATCTTATAATAATGCCGTTTCTTGTGCATCTCAGTTATTGCCCGCAGTGTATTGCCAGGTTCTAGCATTAGTAAGACGGGGCTGTCACTCATATCTTGTGATTTTTCAGTTTTGTAGGTTACTGAGGTGAAGGGACATGCTCAAACCCAAACCACATCTTTTCCTAAACCTAACAGTTTACATAGTAGTTTTTAGTATCCAAACCTAACTAGAGACTGAATGCAAAAGTTAAAAACGGCAGTGAAAAAAAATTCAAACAGCATGAGGAAAAACAATAGTGAAATAAAACGCAAACCACAAAATTTCACCATGTCTGGCTGTTAAATCTGAACCCAGCAATAACACCTCCGACTTCTTCGACTTTCCTGACAACTCTGCAGATCTTTAAGACGGGGCCATTACCTCTCGGTGGCCCCTCATTATTTAATGACATTGTTTGTTCCTACCAACGCAAACAAGCCACTGTGAGGTTTCCTGAAACTACTTAAATGCAGCCAAGTCCCGCTTCGTTTTTAAGTTTCACTTCCGTTCTTTAGATTTGAACTACAAAACTACTCAGCTTGAGTAAGATCAAGAAAAAAGTTGTATGGAATGAAATATACCCTTTTCAATACATGATAGAAAGCTGCATGTTTTCGGTTACAAGGGTTCACTTCAGCTTGGAAAGCACCTGGTTGCTGACAAGTCAGCCAGCCGTTGAGATCAGATCAAAATATGGACGAACTCACGAGCCATTCTCACACATACAGCATATTACCCGACAGAGGCGCAGGTGAGAAGATTCATACCTAATGCAATGTGACTAGACACTTAAGGCTCTTCAAACTGCCAGGACTCTCACCCTTACAAAGCCTGTGTGATATCCGACTCCCCCATGTGACAAGAATGCTGGTAGCTGTCCACTGAATTTGAGTGAATGCACCACGTATCCTACCTCCTGTCATAGAAACCAGAGCATTTCCATTTTTGAAGACTGTGTGCTACATGTGAGAAGTATAAAGTAATAATAGGTAAAGTAGAAATATATATCCTAATGTAATCTGTGGTGTGAATGAAAAGTGTGCACATGTTAATACCAAGTGTTAATGGGACAGTATTGTCTGTTTTTTAGGGACAGAGAAACCACACCCAGGTAATTACATGGGCTTCCAACGAGGACTTTCCACACCCTGTGCAGCACGTGTACTGTGGTTTCTATACGACCAAAGCTGTGTGTGGTCTCAGAAATACAACCTCAGCTGTGATGCTGGGTGTGGTTCTGCTGACTAACCAGGTCAGTGCAGCTACATTTACCTCCTTCTAAAAACACAAACTAGTGTGGAGTTACACTTTAAAGCTGCATTATTCATATGTTAGTTGTGAGGCCTGTGAGGCTCCCCGCGGCCTTACACATGCTTTACCCATTAATCTTTCGATATCTTTTGCTTGAACAGCACTTACACAAGCATCTTTGCATACCTGATCCTGACCCTTGCCTGAACTGGCTCATCATCTGATCTGTATGCCTTCTCTGATTACCTACCTACTCTCAACCTTGCGTGGGCTGTGCAGAGAGCTTTTTGACTTGTCTTGCTTATGAATTAATATATTAAGATTCCTAAGAAGAGTGATGCTTCTCTCTGTCAAGCGCTGGCTTTAAGCACAGAAAGCTTTTCACAGACGTCACTAGACACTGAGCAATGCAGTAGATGCATGTTCCAAATATAAAATTTGCCATCTCCAGGTCAAAATGCTCCTTCAGTTTCCAAACAAGCAAACAAGTACCGAGGCAACGTTAAGAGCTAAAAATGATCTAAATTATTATTATGTTCATCTTCAGTATACAATCAGTGTATCTGTTCTCACGGGCATTAGGGTCAAGCGTAGATGACAGAATTTACAAATTTAAAAGGAATTAAACTCCTTTTCATTTAACACAGATTGCTCGCGGTAGAATTCAGCAGGTTTTTGAAACCAAGATTGCACCGACACCCTTGAGGCTTCAAAACGGGACTTCAGAAACGACTGGGTGACATCACAGTAGACATCACTTTTGAAATCTCAAGTGGCCACTAGGGGTACTGCAGGTTTTTGCAGCTCTGTGTTGACTTCATTTTTAGCTCTGGAGCCTGTCTGGTTGCCAGTTGATTTAGGGTGACTTGGCGAGGTACCGCATGCCTTGAGCATCTAATAGGTAGAGACACGTGCCATCATACAGTATGGTGACGAAACGATATTGATATTGAAAAAAAACCCCAAAATTGCAGCCAAGGGACTGTTTGAGATTGTGCTGATGACAACAGGTGAGTAATTAATGTTTGGCCGCCTGTTCATATTTGCTATCTAAAAGTTGTGATCCTAAGCCAAGTCTCTGCACAGAAAATTTCAGTTGGCTTGTCAGTGGATAATTTCTGAAGCCTTAAAATACTGGCGTGTGGGAGACTGTTAGCTGGAGGGGCTGTAGTGTACAGCAGCTCCTGTGGATTGCTCAAGCAATGACAGCATTTGTGGTGCCACATTTACTCTGTGCCGCCAAAAAGATTCGCATTTAAAACACAGCGCAAGCCTCTGTCACCACGGTGATATTAAGTACAAAACGCTGTACAAACACGGGCGCTGAGAGTTTACACTATGTGGACATTTTATGTAGGAATGCAGTGAACAGTTCATCGTGTTCTCCTGCTCTCTCTCTGTCCTCCTCATGCAGCACAGTGTCCTCATGCAACTCTTCCAATGTCAGTTATAAATAGCACTGTAGCCCCGAGTGCTCACAGCTCACACCCCAAACACACACACACGCACACACACACACACACACGCACACAAATAAAGCCTGAGAATACATTCTGCATGATGAAGACTTTCATTTTCATTTAGGTTTGACCGGAACTGGCGGAACCAAAATGTCAGCTCCCCTCTGATTGACGACGAGTGTTGACATGTCAGTCATAAATCTGGAGAGCATTAAAGCTGATATTAATAAATCAATATGCAGCTGCAGTATATCACACCCTATTAACGGGACTGACATGGCCACAGTGAACTTTGCTTGGGCATTTTAACTTAAATTGAACTTTTAAAGCTTCTGTTTTAATCACCTTTACACTTTTTCCATCTGGAAATCTGTTGCAGCCTTGCCATCTCTTCTTCTCTGCCTGCCTTTATCTCTGCAAGCTGGTAATCCTCGGGGTGTCTGTCTGTCTCTTCAACTTGTCTCTCAGTTGGATACGGAGTGCTACTGAAGACTTTTACTGTCTCTCTGGAGGGAGTGAGAAGTAGAGGAGAGAAGGGAAGTGAGAAAGAGGATGTATGTTTTGGACACTGACAGGATTTAAAATGAACCCTGACTCATGTCGGGCTCATTACTTCGCTGTTGAGGGTTTGCTAAACTTTACGCTGAAAGCTCAGGATTATACTGGTGATTATCTGTAAAGATGTAGCTACTGAGGAGACAAAGAAAAGGAGGAAAAGAGAAAATAATGAGTAATCTGGACGATCACTGTGCTAATGTGTCAACACAGACAGAGCCAGTTCATTACAATAAAGGCCAGCATTCTACCAGGAGCATTGAAAGGGGCAAGTGCACTAACTAAAATAACACAATGTAAGCTCTGGTTTCATGCATCTTTTTCTCTGGCAGCATGGCAGTTCAGATCAGTGAGAGGCAGTTGAAACAAACTTGACATGGTTTGGATATAAGGGTGAAGTCTTCTATTAGAAATAGCTGGAGACTGTATGCCGATATACGTTTGTGATCTGTGGATGACAGCTCAGGTGGAGCGCATCATTCATTTTGAGGAGAGTTACCGTATTACAAACTATTCCACAGAATAAACCTGAAAGCTGACCTGTGTGATCTGCAGAAGAATGCAAAATATTTCTAACCATCAGATGATACGTGTTACTGCAGTCGCTTTTACTGTGGGTTAAGGTTAGAGTTAGGATGCATGGAAACGTATGTGTCACACACTGAAGGATGAGGCATGTCTCAGGCTGAGGGTATTTATTACACACACATTTTATTTTTAAATTCAAACATTCAATTAACGCACTTCATATCTTTTGACTAAGTGGCAACCTCCATTGCTGAAAAAACTGCTTTTGGAAGAATTTATTTATTTATTTTTATGTTTTGTACAGTCTGGCATCTGTGCCAAATATACTTGGAGAAGTTTTAATGAACTGGTTAATGGACAGCTGCAACATGTGATGAAAATGCATGTGGCTTAACCATGGAAAGAAGTAGATACTGGCTCATTGAAGCATGGTATAAAGACAGGAAATGGGTAAATTGCCAGCCTGGATCTATCCACAGTCAACATCATCAACTTTTTTAGAGGTCAATAATAAACATCTTTTAATCCCATTTCATTTTGAAGGGTGTGAAATACTGATATTGTGTCGAAGCTGCTATTATTTCCAAATCACACAGAATATGTCCTTTTGTGTTGGTGTCGAAAGCATCCGGTTCATGGTAACAGTGCAATATGTATTACTGTAAACTCATATGTGGATGTTGTGAAGAATCCTTTGGCATCACATTTATACCTAAAAGACAGACAGGACTCAATCTTTTCATGAACATTATAAAATTAAGATAACAAATTAAGTAATTTTTCAGTTTTTAAGACCTAAAGACCTAGAGAACAGCACCATTTTACGCCCTGGGATAAGCACATGTTGCTTTATATCTTTGGTTTAATCGTCATAAAAACCAAAGAGCAAAAGAAGCATTTCACAATTGAACAATAAAGGAAAATAGTGCACTATCCCTTTAAAGTGCAAAAAGCCCTGACAAAAATAACACACTCAGATGTCAGTTCTCCATCTGGTTCTCACATTGATGAAAACAAAAAACGCCCCCAAAAACCCTCTTTTAATGAATATAAATCTGTATAATTACAACCAACCATACAGGGATACAACAAAGCCAGGCTTCCTGATGAAATGCATCCATCTGATCTGAGCCCCCACCTCATCATTCAACTGCAGCAGAGCTTCAGTAATTTTTTCGCTTTGGCTCCTTTTTTTGATTCTGCAATTCATATCATCGTCAGTTTCATACCTGTCAGATTTCCCATGCTCAATAATCCCATTCATTTCTCAGTGTGCTCGAACGATGCCAGACCATTTGGTGAGGTTAACATAGAGACGGAGCTGTGGGACTGCTAGCAGTGAACTGATGTTCCTGTTCTATTTAAAGCTCCTGCAGCAGTGAAAGACAGATAGCTTCCCTTCATTAGTCTTAACCTGAAATATTCAGCAGGAGGCAGACGGGGAGCCAGAAGGAGGTCGACGGGGACAGAAGAGAGGTAAATGTTCAGAAGCCTTCCTAACTAAACTCCATCAGCATTATTAGCTCTTCCTATCCAACTGTCAGATCCTGTTATAAAGATCCCAATCTGAATTACACCTGCAAAAGGGCCAACTGAAGTGCAAAAGGGCTTTAAGTTGGTGATAACCTCAACTGACCTCTAAAAGAAGAAACCTGAAGATTTGTACTAACGTGTGGGAGTTTTCTAATTTCATAAATGTCTTTGATGTTATTAAAGCCCCATGTGATCTCGTGAAAAATTTCAGTTGCAATTTTAGCTTCCAGCAATTATGAAAACAAGATAATGTGGATAAAGTTACTTTTGTATGCAATCCTTACCCAATACAGCTTATTTGTTGTTCAGTTCAGTTTTATGATGATAATTATAGCGACAAAATGTTGACCCTTAGTTAACAAAACTACAAGAGGTTACCACTGTAAAAGACTTAGGCTACGTCCACACTAGCCCGGATAAATTTGAAAATGGCGTATACGTCTGAAAATGATCCGCGTCCACACTGTCGTTCTCATCTGTTTTCACAGAGTTGTTCATCCACATCTTTAATAGGGCTGTCAAAATTGAGAGCAAACAAATCAACTGCTGTGTAATGCCCTCCGCTATCTTAGTTTAATTGGTCACAAGACTGCATCACATGACTAAAATGTGTCATCGTTTTCGAAAAGGCTCCGGGTTCGCTGTCCACACTGCGACGCGAAAACGGTGTTTTCAAATGTATCCGCTTTGAGGAGAGCTTTTTCAAAACGCTCTGTTTTCCATGACCGAAAACGCCGTCTCAGTGTAGAATCAAAGGCCAAAAGGGAGAGAAAAAGATCAGTTTTCAAGGTCTTAGATTAGCGAACCTGTGGAGGAAACATTAACACAGTGCAGCTAATTTATTTACGGGATCTCCAAGGGTTTCTCACCTGGTCACCTTTCAGGGCTTTTATTTGGCTGCCAGCTCTTCATCACTCTCTGCATGGCTACTGTGCAGCTCTGCTGTGGTGTTGCAGTCTCCCCTGTCTGAATGTGACATCTACAACGTCTTGTTTTAATTAGATGAACAGCAATCATGCAGTAGCACTACTATCTGTGAGATCCTGGTAGAATGCTTTCATATGCAGGGCATCGCTGAAGAAATGTTTCACTCAGAGCTTGTTGGCTTTGCAACTGATTCCACAGCTGTTATGATGATATGATACGGAGCAGCAGTCACACTCCTCTGTGGAAAGATCAGTCCCAACCCGACAGTCATTCACTGCGGGAATCACAAGTTGGAACTTGTGATTAAAACAAATTAAAAAGCTGAGTCATTTTCAGATATTTATTGACTCTCTGTAAAAAATCCTGCTCTTCATCTCAATAAATGGGCCACCCCACCCCACTACAATCAGCTGATTTTTGGACATTAGTCTTATTTTTATTACTCAGTTTTAATATGTTAAAATTGAAGGAATAATCCCATGTGTGTCCTTCTTAGTGTAGGGATTTGTGTTGGTGTCTGGGACTGTAGCACCAACACAGTCCCAGACACAATATAGACAAGGTTTATACTGTTAAATGGTAATTATGTGACAATATTTTAGGTTTTAGGTCATTTTACAGAGTACGTAACGCAAAGAGTAGTGTACAAAAATGTTTTTAATGGTGAGTAATTAGTTAGTTACGTACTGCATTCCTTTTAAGAAAAGTAACAAGTAATTGTATAGATTGCTTTTTTTGAGCAATGACCCCAACATTTATAAGGACTAATGAATAACTACACAGAACAAATGTTTATTGTTAATGTGTATTAAAAAAATAATTTCAGACAATATTTAATATTAATTTTAAATGACCAAAAATCAGTATCCGTCTTAAGACAGATAAATCAGTTTGGCTCTAATGTCCATCATCGTAGCAGCGTGTTTATTTATTCATTTTTTTGGCTGACATCATATCCCGTGGAAAGTTCTTAATTATCCCAATTCACAGTTCAATCAATGCCGCATTAGCCTAATATCTCGTAATTACAAGATCTTGTGGAGAAAATTGTAAATATGAGATAATGTACCACACACTGATGAGGCATGAATTGCTTCAGAAGTGAGAATGTTTTTAAGAATTATTCAGTGTCAAAGCCATTTCAGTTACAGTTGTCAGTATAGAAAAACAAATCAATTGTTAATAGCTAATCATTTTATTTACTTTGGTTTAATATGTAGAGGAATGAAAAGCCACTTTCATCATTTAACATATCACAGACCCTCTGGATGTTCCGTTAAATTCAATTTTATTTATACAACACCAAATCACAACTACAGTCGCCTGAAGGCGCTTTATATTGTAAGGCAGACCCTACAATAACACATACAGAGAAAAACCCAACAATCATATGACCCCCTATAAGCAAGCACTTTGGGGACAGTGGGAAGGAAAAACTTCCTTTTAACGGGAAGAAACCTCCGGCAGAACCAGACTCACGGAGGGCCGCCCATCTGCTGTGACTGGTTGGGGTGAGAGAAGGAAGACAGAGGTTAATAACAAGTATGATTCAATGCAGAGAGGTCTGTTAACACATAATGAGTGAGAAAGGTGATTGAAGAAGAAATACTCAATGCATCATGGGAATCCCCCAGCAGGCTACGTCTATTGCAGCATAACTAAGGGAGGATTCAGGGTCACCTGATCCACCCCTATATGCTTTAGCAAAAATGAAAGTTTTAAGCCTAATCTTGAAAGTAGAGATAGTGTCTGTCTCCTCAATCCAAACTGGAAGCTGGTTCCACAGAAGAGGGGCCTGAAAACTGAAGGCTCTCCCTCCCATTCTACTTTTAAATACTCTAGGAACAACAAGTAGGTCTGCAGAGCGAGAGCGATGTGCTCTAATAGGGTGATATGGTACTACAAGGTCATTAAGATAAGATGAGGTCTGTTCAATGCTAAGTTCTTTTTTGCTGGTCTTGGATCAAATCTAGTCATTTCCTTGTTCTGTTTAGTCTTGGCCAGGAGAATTAAATGTACAGGTCCAGTCAACATTGGATCTGGAATAGATCCTGTCCAGGGAGTGTTTTTCCAAACTGTTTCATCAGAGCCATAGGTGTTTCAGAAAGCTGTAAAACTGACAGTGATTTAGAGACACTACCCACGGCCTTCTGTACCACATCAATGTGAGACAGTAAACCTAAGAGGCCTGTTAGCACTATGAGTTATGACAATAGTTGTACTGTGATAAATGTATTACAATAAGTGACTTAATGAGGGAAAACTGAGACATTAGGTTATCACTGACAGTATAAAACATAGACGCAACTTTGACATCACCCATTTCTTATCAAAGTCCCGGCTTTAAGCCTCAAGCTGAGAGTTTTCTAAACATCTTGGTGTTCTGAAATCAAACTTGACAAATAAGGGATGGATCAGACTATGAAACGACTCATTCGTGACCATTAATGGATAATCCTTCTTTGTGACTCTTGGTGACCAAAATTCTGTCGAAAATGTAATGAATGGACGAAATATGACCGGAAAGTGTTTACTGAGGTCACAGCGATGGGAGTTGAAGCCAATTTTTACCAAACGCTTTGATACACCCAAAAATCTTTTCGCCACCAATGATGTCGCCCTCTTTTGGCCATTGAAGCATCTTTCATTTCCAGGTTTGGAAGCAACATCCACCTTTTATACATTTTCTTTTCTTCAGACGTCTTGAGCCATTAATTATCTGCTTTGTAAATGGACCCACTCAGGGGATCAGACTGACCTCTTTTTCTTATTAAGATAAAACCAGAGTGACTCAAGCATCAAAAAATATCCTGATGTAAGCCAGGCATGACTCAGAGGCTTTTCAAAGCCACAATCAGTTATGCCTTTTTATTGAAGCTCATCATTTGGTGCAATTTTAGAAATGGGGACTTTCATTTTTGAAGCAAAATTTAAGACGTTTACGGTCAAATTTATGCTTTAAACACCAAACCTGTGTGTGCAGTGTGGATAAGTGTTTTTCTCTCTTTCTTTTTAAGTAGGAAAATTTTTCTTTGGTCAACCTAAAGTGCTTTTCAGTTTCAATTAACAAAACACTGAATATCCAAAAGTTAGTATTTAGTTAAGCTTGTGCATCAAAAAAGGGTGCATGACTCATTAAAGTGACTGGTCTTCATGTAGCACACTTACTGTTTGTTTATGTTTTTCTATTTCATATTCAGGCACTGCTCGCTCATCAAAGGTAACAGTACACTACTGGAAAATAAACTCTGACACTGTTGACATCAGTCAAATCGCTTGAGTTCAGTGGAAAACATTCTGTTTGATGTGGTGTTCAGGTGTGTCAGTAAAGGTTTTGAGGGCACGCAAAGCAGTGTTTGCGTTGCTACTTTTACTACAGAGGGATTTGCACAAATGCAAATAACATAAAAATAATCTCAAGAGTCACTTGTAACCAGTTAGTGGTGTCTGTGGTGACTGTCGGGAAATAGTAATACCATATGTTGCATTAATGAAAAAATGCTAACTTTAATTTAAAATATTTATTTGTACTGATGTACTTATCTTTTATTTTAGTTGGCTAAAAGTACATTACTGCATCATGCCCTGCAGCTATCTGTTTCCTGGTTTTGAGGCAATCAATCATTCTTTGTTTCATTTATGTTTTGGTGTAAAATTTAAAAGAACTCCAACACCATATCCTAAATATTTAAAAAAAGGCAAGCTAATATCTACACTTTGTTTTTAACAGGAAGTTATCATGCATAATGACATCTTTGAGTGGGAAAATATTCACTAATTGCATACACCAGATAACTGTTCTCACTCCATACCACTTCCACTTTTCGCTTTATGAAAACTGCACAAAGTTCAAAAACCTACGACTGACACAAGAAATGAAAAAACTGCATCTTGACGTATTTCAGCGTTCTGCTGGGAAACCTTGGATTGTCATTTGGAGCCTGAGACCTCAGTCCGATCAACAATTTATGGGACGCATCAAAACTCGATCCAAGAAGGTGTGCAACCTAAACAATATCAGACAGGCATTTTGAATATTGTGTGTATACTTTGTTACATCATTGAAAAATTGAATTTTTAATTGATGCCATTGGATGCGTATTTAAAATACAAAATATGAGTAACTGTATTCCGTTACAATTACTGTTTAAAAAGGTGGTATTCAGAATACAGTTACTTTGTTGAAATAAATGGATTGCACGGCGGTCTTTTCCTGTTTCATATATTAGGCTCTCTCTAGTTTTGGTAGTTCCACGCCGGTGGAAACCCAAACATAACACCATTAAGAGTCTCTAAAGCCTGTGTCTCAGTCTCGCGGCACATGTCACCCCTACTTCCGACGTATTAGCCAGAGGTCCCTTTACTATGGTTCGGGGCCGCGGACCTGTTTTATATATGCGTGGAATAGTTTTCTATACGACATCGCTGCAAAAAGTGCAGCCTTACCTAATGTCCACCTGACTGTTATTCATTTTATATTAAGATTTAAAAATCTAGTTGGTATTGGTATGGCGAGTAACCTTCAGTTATAGTAATAAATCACACAGCAATAGTACGTTCATGTAGTTGTAAAAAGCAGGATAATATATTAAGTAATACAAAGTATTCAGAATACGTTACTCTCATTGAGTAACGTAAAAGAATACGTTACAAAATACATTTTGGGGCATGTATTCTGTAATCTGTAGTGGAATACATTTTAAAAGTAACCTTCCCAACACTGGATGTATAATGGCTTGTATGATTTAAAAAAAATAACTTATATTTTACATGTACTTATTATGTATTATGTATCTCTTATTTGTATTTCCTTTTATTAGTCAGGTATTAGTAGAAAATATAAAAAGAAAAGTTGAGCAGTCTCAGTTCAAGTGGTCCAATAGAGCAAAGATAAAACCTCCCCAGTAGTGCATAATTAGTGACTTGAATAAAGAGTCTAGAGACAGATGTTGGCAGCTTTCCCCCTAACAGAGTCACCAATCATTCTGGATGAATTTGTGGGACTCCCTGCTTGGCATGGCCATAGCTCTCTGGGTTGACAGCTACATTCAAAGAGTTGAAAGTGAGCACAACAGGCACCAGACTTTATCCATGGAGTTCCCTAAATTCATCACTTAAAAGCTCCATAGCTGCAAGGACAAAATGAACATCCTGCAGTTCAATGGGAAACAAAATATCTAATCTACATTTTAACTTTGGCCCAATCAAAACCGCTTAGAGTAAATAACAGCTGTTCAACATGAGTCAGCAGCAGGAATATTGCTGAATTTCAGCAGATACCACAGAATGTATAAAAACATTCTATAAAAAGTAATTTTAGTCTTTACTGGATGCACCAACATTCTAAACGCGTTGGGTTGTGCTCGGACTTTCATGGTGGAAAGATTTAAAAGAGAAACTCAGCCCTCATAAAACAATAAACTTTTCAGTAGCTGTACAATATAAAACCTTGAAATGCAAAATTCAGAAAAGTGGAAAACAAGCTTTAGTCACACAATGTATTTCTGTGGCACAATGCAATACAACACACTATGTAATATTTCCCTCTGCATTGCAGTGCTGTCTTGCACTCAGGTGATGTCCTTGGTGAATAAGTAGGAGGTTATTTGCATCTCCAGATGGCTCACTTATCAATAATTCATCGTGTGTTGAATACGTCCTCTCACACTTTGTTTTCCTGGCGCTGGTATTTTCACATAAAATGCTCATCTGGAGCTTTTTTTTTTTCCACAAATCTGTGAAATACAGACTTTGTATCTTCAAACTAGAAACTCACTAATCTGTGGGCATTTTTGAGATAAAGACTGATGAAGAAAAGTTTCATATTATTACCATAAGTAAAACCGCTCATCACTTGTATTTTTTTTAATGATGCCAGATTTCTGTCCTTTTCTGCTAAGCACTAAAACTGAAATAAAAGAATGAAAGTTTAAGACCAACGATCTGTATTTTTTCTTACTATTTTTCCACACTTTAGGCTCAACTGGGGTGTGGGCCAGATCATATGACCTGGTCAAACAGCAAACTTTCAGTAGGGGCATTTGGCTCACCTCACTCTCATTTTTCATTGAAAAAATTACTTTGTGTGCAAAAGAAGAGGATATAAACTAATATGCACATAAGTAACCACTGAATTCACATTTAAGACAGCACAGGTCTATAAAATGAATAAACCTAATCAATGAATAAACACTGGGATACCTTTACAGGCTACTCAGCACTTGCAAGGACGGTATGCACGGCTACAAAACGCTGTACACAGAGTTCTCATAGGAAAATGTAACCACATTTACAAAAATGCAGTCAATAGTTGTCTTTCAGATGGCAGTGTACAAAGCAGCACCGACTGGGAGTGCAGAATCTCAAGATCTTTCTATTTTCAAGTGAGATTATGATGTAAAGCTAGCTGCACACACTAACATTATTTTTTTTATTTCCAATGAGACATGAAGGGTACTTGGATACTTTGAGAAGTCTGATGTGTTAGATATAAGCATCAGCTGCTGAGCCCCAGTGGGGTCTGTGCTAGTTACCTCTGCCATGGCTGATGCACGGAGGTACTTTTAAATGAATAATTAGCATAAGCTTAGTTGTGCTGCTGTTACTTATTGCTGCTGTGAGTATTTAAGTCTTTTGCTACCAAACTCCGTGCCTCAGTTTTAAAAGTAAAGGTAACCTGAGGGGCACAGTGACCTTTTTTTTTTTTTATTGGTCCTGGTCCCTCGACCTGCTCATAGCTCAACAATTAGTTGACATCTACACATATACTCCAGCTCTCTTATTCAGTCTTTGATAGATTGCTTCAACAGCTGTGGTAGAAAATGCCTCAAACTTCTCTTGTTTCTGGAAACTATTACTGGATATCTTATTTGCTAACTTGTCCTTTTTGTGGTCCAGACTGTCTTCATGTGCCAGCCAGTCCTTCTGGGGGCTGAATGGCAGATTTTCTCTCTGGCTTTGCCACTCTCCACCACCTTTTCTAGTATCAGTCACTGCTCTGCTGTCTACCTACACTTCTATTGTACATTTAAACCTATAAAAACTGTAAAACCTCTGTTTTCACCCAATCATGTTTTGCTCCACCAGTTCTTGTTTTTTAAAATGTAAGGAATATTATAAAATGTGAGTTTTAAAGAGCCTTTCACCTTTTACAGGGAGATTGAAGATATAATTTTGATACTATTATGTTATATTTTATGCTCTGACTGATGTTTTGTTTGATCTCAATCAATGGTAAATAAAGATAGGTACACTATAGCAGTTGGTGCATCAGTAAACATCACTTCCATTTCATTCTTTCTAAACTGAGGACAATATTACTGAATAACTATCATCTTTTTAAAATATAATTTAGATATTTGGCCACACTTTTACTCATGTCTTTATGGCTTTTTTCCTTTTATATTACCAAACAAAGACAGTATACAGTACCAGTGACAAATAGTGCAATAACACCAGAATCAATATAACTGCTACATTCATTGGCTGATATCTAATTTTCAATTAAGAGATCGATATTGCCTCCACACACCAGTAATCGCAGATATCTCTGTGAACCTTTTTGTGCCCTGTGTTTCAGCTCTTTCTCTCATTTAAGCTGGAGCACATAGCCACTGGTCTCCTAGGCAACAAGCCAGGTTTCCCGCGGTAACAGATCGTTGAAGCCCATTGGTGGGAGGATGAGGAGCTCCCTGCAGCATCCCCATGGCAACCAGCTCTGTGGTTTCTGAGAAATGATGACATGTTTTTTTTATAACTCTGTAATACCAGGCTCACCCCCAAAGTGACTCTTCACACTGCACACCGCACACACACACACACACACACACACACACACACACACACACACACACACACACACACACACACACACACACACACACACACACACTTTTCTCAGCTGGCAAAAGCAATAAACCTGCTCTCTTTTCATTCTTCTTTGTTAGACTGGCTCGATTAATTCACATGAGCAGATATTGTGGTTTCAGTTACACATTACTGACTCTATGCTTTTCACCTGACAGACAAAATAAACAAGAGTTATCTGTCTTTATGGTGTTAGTTTAGACACACCACAGAGAATAAAATGCAACAAAGGCCATTAGCTCTGTTGAAACATTGTGTGTTATTAATTGTAATGTATCAACAAAATCGAGCCAGAATATATTACCGTATGGTGTGACTACAGACTGTGTATCAACGATGAGCCAAGCCAAAATGCATCGCGTCCGTGTTCACTGCCTTT
>NW_024386985.1:2118681-2158238 GCF_900408965.1 Simochromis diagramma
TACGCATTTCCTTTTTGTTTGGTTTTTTTTGTTTGTTTGTTTTTTAACTCTTTTTAGCTTTATGTTTATATGACACAAATAAAATACATGTTTTACTGTCAGATTATGAGAATCTGACTAACACATGTACTGGAAAAAACTTTTCTATAGAACCTAAACATCCACATTTAGATGTCTCTCATTCCACACATTTGTTTTTTAAATATAGAATTTCAACAATAATCTTTAATGTTCTTGGAAAATAAATTATATTACAACAATAATAATACTAGTAATAGTATTTTTTCTCACCATGGATTAGTTATAGCCATGTAGAGATGGATGGATGGGATGAGAGTCTGTTTAATGTTAAGAGGCTCAGTTGTAATAACACCATCACATAATCATGAATAGGTAGTACCTGACCATGAGTACTGTCTTTAAAGACTCTGAACCTTTTATTCTTGGACTCTCTTAGAGTAGCTTTGCACTATTCACAGTTCAAAATAATGCTTATTTTTCTTCTTCTGTGTTGATAGCCAGTGCTGTGTATCTGAGATCACCATATCAAGCACACCCCCACTCAATGACATCAAACACAGTCAAGAATAGAAAAAAAAAACTACCTGAAAATTGTAAAGTGTAAATTTAGAGCCATTTGATTACTGAGCTTCCTGCTCTGAGCAAATAACTGTGCATCTCCTGACTTTATTATCTGAAATATTGGCCTTGTTTAATGTGACTTTGATGTATTATACATATTTAATGTATTCCTTTACTTAATTACTCACCAAGAAAGTAATTTTGTGACTTTGTGTTACTACTCATTACATTACTTTTGTGTTACTCTCTAACCAACTCTCTGGCTTGACATGCATTGTGACACATACTAACACCAGTCCCTATCCTAAAGAGCCCATACATACAATATTTCTTTTGTGATGAAGATTTAGTGCAAAGAAAAATTGAAAACCAGCCCGAAGACACTTCAAAACAATCACCACTGTGTTCTACTGTAGAAACCAGTGCTGGGAGAGAGGGAGGGCAGACTGACTGCTCATCACTGCCTGCTGAAGATCAGGCTTTGGCTGCTGGGCTGGAATTGGTATCCACTCATCTTTAACATCACTCTGGGCTTTTCAATAGCTTTGTGTTAACATGCGGTCTGTGCAGATATTTTCAAAAGCCAGTGATGTGTTTGTTTTTGTATGTCCGGAAAACAGCGGCCTGTGTGCAAATATCTGAAGCTGTTTGTAACAAGAGTACAATTATAATCGGAATTGTATTCTGATTACTGAATTTAGTATAATAATGAGTTGCACTGCTGCCTTAACAAAAACGTAATCTATTACTTTGTAGTGCATTACACCCAACACTGGTCCCCTTTAATTTAACTGTCTTGATTTAGAACCAAATAACTAATCATCAAGGCCTAAACAGCTTAGGGCGCCCAGCAGCACAGATAGCCCAGATTGCCCCGGACTCATTGATCAGCATCTAGCAGCTGACAGATGTTTCAGGAAACATCTAGAATAATTGCTCCTTTAAAGATTAACATGGCAGACTCTCTAAGAGATATTTTTCCCATCACCTTAGTTGTTCTTTTTTCACCTCTTAGTTTGTTTCCTGTCACTCACTCTTGTTTCCCTTTGCACCAAACACCCTCTCTCTCCTAAATCCCACAATCATCATCACACACTACTTATTAGTGGGAGCAGTGAGGGGCAGTGTGGCTCCTCTGGCTGTTGTTCAGTCTGCAGTATGGGAGGCATGCTGAAGGCTGCCAGAGCTGCTCCATGCCTCATAGACATGGACCGCCTGTTGGCTCAGTCTAGAGGACTCTTATTTGATGAAGCCTTGGATATTAAATGCAAAATGTTCACCTAGCCAGGAAACTTTTTGACTGCAGCTGCGTTTGAAGGTAAGTTCAGACAATTTATGAAACTGAGACAAGGTGAACAACTGTTTGTGAAGTTATTGAGTCCTCTGGTGATATATTTGTGGATTAGGAAGGTGTTTGATTACACTGCTAAAGGTTTCAGAGGGGGTTGGGATTATTGAATATGACAGAGATGCAATCTTGGCATCAGAGCAGTTTCCACACTAAGTGAAGTTCCTCTGTCTCAGCTGTGTAAAAACTGCCTTTGTCAATCACTGATAAGAAAACAAAGAGATGCTTTTCCTTTTATGACGGCTGTAAAGTCTGACGTGAAGCTTGATCATTTGAGTCGATGTTTGTGTATCAGCCCGGCTGAGGAACAATGTTTAAATTAAACACTGAAAAAAATACATAACGGCTTTCTATAGCAGGGTGTTAAGGTGTGTTTTCTGATTTGTTCAGCTAGATTATCATCATAAGTTAATGCAACCTTTATGATAGTCAAGCAGAAATGTACTTGCCTGCAATAAAATGCTAACACGGGGCTACAAACAAATCACACGCTTGCACGACTTCAGCATTGGCACCACTAAGCTTGTGTGTTTGGTACAATGCTGCTGATTGTCCTTGACAGCTCCTGTAGTCTCATTTTTCCACTCAAACACCGTCAAAAGTCACCAACTGGGTAATTAAAGGTAAAGTAATGTAAAGTGTCAAATGCAAATTAATTTTCTCTATTGTAGGACTCATTCTAGTGGCCTTCTATTATGGTGAAAATATGACATATGAACCAGGAGCTAGAGATGAGAAAATTCTCATCTCTAGCTCCTGGAGCAACCTTCTTTAAAGGTTGCTCTATATTTTAAATTAGTTATAGTGGCTGTATTAATGATTTATATTAATGATCAAATGACTCTGTTCAGTATGAAAGAGGTCACCCACAGTGACAAACCCACAGAGAATAATATTATTATTATTAATTTTCTATTCTCAGCTCTGTGGAGCTTTTTGAATCTTTCAGCAAGTCAATTGTGAATGTTTTGGGACTTTTTTTTTTAACCAAACCTACATTTTTCTGTCTATATATGACGACAACACGGATTAATACAAATGTTAGCATGCAAATAAGACATTTGTAGCTGCTGGTGGTCATGGCGACTATAAAGCGGCTCATACAAACTACAAATTGTACAAACGGTTGTTATATTTCTAAAAAAAAGAAGTTTTTTTTTCTTTCATAATTCAAGTTTGAGTCTGTTTGTTTGTTTTCTCCTTCTCCCTTTGTTCACCATTACTTCAAATGTGATAGGACTTCATGTCCTCATAGCTCCTGTCCACACGAGAACATAAATTTTGCTGCCTTCAGTGTCACATTTTTAAGAATTGAATATACGCATGAGGAAACAAATAAAAATAAAAATATAAATATAAATTTGATATAGTCTCAAAATGTTTTCTCCATATTTGGACTGAATGATGCCACCACAGAGCTACTGTAAAGTGTAGCTGTTAATTTAATTACATGCAGCAAAATGACTTTCCAGCAGTCTGGATCATTCCATTAATGTTACCTCGCCGTGAGGAGCCGCGGAGTCTGGTTCTCAGCCATTAACACCAGCTGTCTGCACTGCTCTATTAGCAGTCATTGTAACAGTCACAACAAAATATGTGCCAGATGAAGCATCTTTAATCCAGTCTACAGTAAATCACACTGCTTTACCATCTCTTTCACTTTTTCACCTACAGGATGAGAAAAACAGTGAATGTTCATATTATCATGTGGTTTATTGTTTGTTTATATTCTCCTGAGAACCAGCCCATTCATTTATGTCCTCTGTAATAAACATTTGTTTTTGGTCTATATCTTTTGACTTATTTGAGCTATCCTAATAAGTCCTGATGGACTAAATAGAGGACATCCTGGTCTTTCCATTGATATCTCATGTGTTTGGGTGGCCTCTTTTAGCTCCATAGAGAAAGGAAATCGCAAATAACATTCAATGGGAAGATTCATTTTTCCTCGATTATCAGGATATGAAGAAGTTATGAACTTGCAATTTTATCTTACAAATCTCACCGGACTATTATTACCTAGGATCATCAGATCTACTAATTTATAATAATTGCTCGGATGACCTGTGAATGTCATCCCACATGTGTTTACTGTTTATAAAGACCACATATTACCTCCCTTATTATACCAAAAACAGGAGATCCTGCAATGGCTATTAGTCCCAAATGACAAATAGTGACCTGGTGATTTGAGGTTGTTTTTTGTTTTCTCTGCTCACGTTTTCTGCCTCTCTCTAACTCAAGGTTTAGAGAGGCTGCATTTCTTTATAAAAATCGTGACTCACATCTCTACACACCACAGGGACCCATTCAAACAAATGGAAAGCTCCATTTCCATTATAAGAGTAAAATCTTAAAGCATGATGAGACGGATGAGATGGATGGCAGCATGCATTAAGGAACATCTTAATGTCTTTCAAGTGACTCAACAGTTATTATCTGGCAGCCTATTAGTAACATGAGATGTCTAGTTGAGTGTACCAGACACTTTCAAAATTTTAAATTCAGAGAGATTTTTCAGTAAATTGGATTAAAATGTGCATAGCATGAAACACAGATATGGGTCGGGAATGGAGGTTTCTTTTTCACAGGAATGGTCTCTGATGCCTTGCAAATAGGGCGTTATGCAAAGCCAAATTGAGCTATGGACTTCAGTATCCACCATTGAAGTCAACCAATATTGTCCATTTCACCTAGTTCTTGATTTAAAGGAAAATTCAATGAAAGCTACATATGTTTGAAGCATTTTTTCTGTTTGCTTGTCAGCCAGTTATGTAATAGCCAACCGCTGATTTCTAATACGTACCTTGCTGTAATCTTGTTTGCGCTACATTGCTTTGCTTCCCTCCCTGAGCCTGGTCCTGTCTCTTCCTGTTAAATGGGAGTTCTTCCTTCCCACTGTCACACGTCTTTGTCAGGGCTTCACAGCTGGTTAATTTCTTCTTGTTTTATTATATTTTAAGGCTAAATAAACAACTGTTACATGGATAAAATTTTAGTGGTTGGCTACTGCATTTGTGCCTTCAAGTAAACAACATACTGTACACTTGCTTAACCAATCACATTGCACCTCCATTTTTAAAGTCAAGGGGAAACGACCCTGTAAACAGAGTTCTAAGAACTACAATGATCCTCAGTTCCTGCAATTATGAAACAAGCAAGGGAGCACTACTTCTAGCAGTTACTATAAAAGTGAAACATTTGAAATTCAATGTACCCTTTGATGTAAGCCTTATTGCTAAAGCACATGCCACATAACTGTAATGCCCCTGGTCTACTTCCAAATAGGAAGATGAATGCCACCATAGCTTCTCTTGCCTCATGTTTCAAATCTGCCTTCTAACTGACGAGGGTCAGTTAAAGGGAAAAAAAGACAAATAGATAATGTTCAAAAAGATATGCATCAATGCAGAATGATTTCAACCTAGGTGAAAACAATCCTGTCACAATAACCATTTAGCATAAATGACCTTGCCATAAACAATTAGTTGCTTTTGGAGACAACGTGGCCATCCACCTGGGCTTAACATCACAAGCACATCTTTACTGTTTAGTCCTCTTTTATTAGTTCTTTCAGTCACATTACGTTTTTAACAAGCTATAGAGTGCAGAATTTCAATTCTAAACAAAGCTGAACAGCTGTGTTATGCTTTCACGGTCTGCTCAGCAGCCACTCAGAAAAAAGACAACTGCAGATTACACACACTGAACAGATGCCATCCGAATAACCTTCCAGAAACAGACCCATGACATCACTGCTGAGACACACCCTCAGTGGCAACATAAATCTGTTTTCATGGTCGCTCTGTGGTGACAGAAAGCGAGTGCACATTACAGAAACCATTAAATTTAAGAGTGAAGAAGTGATTTAGGGGTTGTGTGTGTGTGTGTGTGTGTGTGTGTGTGTGTGTGTGTGTGTGTGTGTGTGTGAGTGAGTGTAGGCATGCCAGAGAATGGCAGCACCTGTGGTATCGCTATACCACCTGACGCTCCTGCCTTCCAGGAACACCGAGAGGTTTAAGTTGTCAAAGAGAGACAAGTGCTTAGGTTATGACCTGCTTGAGATGAAGCCAGCACGTGTGTGTGTGCATCATGTACATGAGGACAGTAATATGTAGGCACCAAGTCCGAGCACGTGTTCATGGCAGTATTTTTGACCATATCAGACTACATTCCTCTGGTGGACATGCTGGCCATGACCTTTTTAACAGACATAGTGGAAAAATAACAATGAGTTTCTGCTTTTTATAATATACAGATTTTTAGGATTACCTAAAACCAACTGCCATCAGATTAAATTCACAATGCACATGATACTAATACATGACCCATGGATACAGTGCAATAGCTGAGAACACCTCAGCCATAGTTTTTATTTTGCAAATATTGCTTTTAGTCTAGTTCTATACATGTGTAATGACATCTTAATCTATTGATTTATTTTATTTTATTTGGCTGCACTTTATTTAAAAAAAAAAACTATCCCGTTTTATTGTGATGTTCTTGTTTGTCTTTGTGCACAGAATTTTATTCAGCCATGCATCTGTAAAGAAATCTGAATATGATCCTGACTCAACCTCATGGAAAACAGCTCTGGCATTCAACAGTTTTGGTGCTGTTTCCATAATTTAATACTTGTCGTGCTTTAAATATTTGGTAAAATAATGTGATAAATACTAAAAATATATACAAAGCTATACATGGACATACATATACAAAGCTGTTGTTTCAAATATCTGTCACTTAAAGGTCAAACTCAGAGCATGTCACATGCTCACACTCTGTGTGGTGCCAGACATTAGATGAGGGCAGTATAGAAAAAACAGCATTAAGAAAATTATGAAAGAAATCAGTCAGTTACAATACTGTATAAGATTGAAAAAAAGCACTAGAATAATTGAATCAAAAATAACATAATAAAAACTCTAAAAACAAATACGATGCAGTAAGTTTTATAATTTAAGCATTTCATTTCCAGCTTGGTCGTCAGTGGTTTCTATAGTCTAGTATTGCTTGCAGCATAATTTTCTCCAGGTTTCTATTCTTACAAAGTTCTATTCATTGTTTTCGTATTTTAATTTTTTTTTTATAATATTAACATAAATTTTCCCACTCTCCGACGCACCTTGGGCTGGAATACAGACTGCATAAAAAACATTGACAGAGCCACCATGACAGCGCCCACTAGTCTGTGAAGTGCTTGTGTGAAGCCTCAAGCTGAGCATAGTGTCATCAGCATGTTTCAAAGCCAGGAAAGATGAGTGAGACGTATATTTGACTAAGAAATAGAAGATGCTCCACACTCCCAAGGTATCAACCATAATTCAATTAAATTCAGTTCATTTTTATTTTATTTATATAACGCCAAATCACAACTACAGTCGCCTCAAGGCGCTTTATATATTGTAAGTTAGATCCTACAATAATACATACAGAGAACAACCCAACAATCATATGACCCCCTATGAGCAAGCATTTTGGGGACAGTGGGAAGGAAAAACTTCCTTTTAACAGGAAGAAACCTCCGGCAGGACCAGGCTCAGGGAGGGGTTGAGGGTTGAGAGAAGGAAGACAGGATAGAAGACATTCTGCGGAAGACAGACGGAGATTAATAACAAGTACGATTCAGTGCAGAGAGGTCTATTAACACATAGTAAGTGAGAAAAGTGACTGAAGAAGAAATACTCAATGCATTGTGGGAATTATTTACCAGAATTACAGAGCATTTGGAGACGGATGTTAATCTTGCTGTAGATTTTTATACAGTTAGACAACTCTTTGTAACCTACAGCTGGTCATTAGAAAGAATACAAGTTAAAGCCAATTCCACAATGTCTTTGTTTCAGAGGAGCCATAATATACTAAGAATGAGAACTAATTGTAAAATTGTTTCTAGTTAAACCCAGTGGCCTTGTGCTTTCATTCCTGAAAGCTGCACTAATCTTTCCATTAGAACAAAAATATATCTAAAATGTTGATAGGCCTAGCAGCACTCAACACAGCAGAGCAAAAGAAAGCTCAACAACATGGCCAGTTAAATGGGATATTGATGTTTCAGGATTGCCATAAAACAGGCACAAAGACAGGATAAACTATACGCAACACCAAGACCAAACCAATTTGCTATAATATGCAACCAAAAAGTGTGACTGAAAAATAAAATTCAAACTGTTTCCTAACAATTTCAATTGTTATCCATTCTGCATCCCCCAGTTGCCACTAAAGCTTCAGTTCCTGCATCATAAATCAGGTCCATCAGGGCAAAGTCAGTCAGTGTTCTGTCAGTCATACTCCTGAGATATGTAGCTAAGCATCATAAAGTGCTGACAGAGTCCTAAGCACTAGCAGTAGATGGTATTAATGGCAGCCATCATGGTTTATGCTCCACATCATGATTCTTGCAGTACAGCGTTTGCAGATTTTCAGCAGGATCTTCACTGCTTAGAATGATTCGCTCTCTGTTTTTGAAAACCTAAAAAAAAAAAAAAAAACTGCTTTAATGTGCTCATTTCAAAATCCAACATGACCAAAGTGGCACCAGAAGCCATGACTTAGAGACTTGACAGTGCCCCTCCCTTCCATGCAGCACGGACACCTCCCACAACCACCCTAAAACATGCAGATGAGGATGATGTAAGCTCAGTGACTGAGATTTGACCCATCAGACAGAGCAGCAGTCAAAAACAGAGCCACGAGGCTTCGTTCGCCCCAGACACAGAGAAGGGGGGGGAGGGTCAGAATTTCGATGGATCACCGTTTGCTGTTTTTTATTTTTAGAACAATCGATCAGAAAATTACATTAATGACAATTTGAAAACAGCAACAGGAGCTTTATGTACGAGAAAATTATTTCATTGTCTCTGATACTGGTAACTGTATTCTTCTTGTTGGGCTTTACTGAGAAATTAAAGCACTGCTGAGGCTTCCTGGAAGGCATCAGTCATAGCATTAAATGGCAGCTAGTCTTTAGATAAAGAGCTAAATTATCCAATGGGTGAAGGTGTTGTGAAGCATAAGGTGACATGGTAGGGGACAACTGCTCCGACAGTCTGACCATTGACTTTTATCCAACACCGCCATCAGAAATCAGGTGAGCTCTGTTTCATCATCACTGCTCAGGTGGGAGCCATAAAATCTTAGCAATGCATCCTCTTCTCTAGATTTAGCATTTTCATTTAAACCACCATCAGTATGGAACTATTTGTTACAATATAGCATGTTTGTCTGTGTTAGTCCTGGGATACTGAACTCAAGTAAAAGTATTGTTACTTTATTTGCATTTTCAAGCAAAAGCTGAATTAAAAATAGACAAATATTTACACATTAAATGTCAGCCAGTTATTTTATATCAGATGGCTCTCATCTTCTCTGCCACAGATAGAGACATATACGTTACCACCTCATACCACAATACGTGAATTTATGTGTTATTAATTATTAAGCCCTTTTTATATTATATTTACACTTTCTTCGAAGAAGTTCTTAAATTTTATATTAATTTCACTTCTTCTATATAAGTTTTACCTGATTAAGCTATTTTGCCTTGTTATAGTGTATTTATTTTATTAAGCGTTTACTGTTTTAAAGCTCTGTTAAGAGCTGTGTTTAATGCTGTGAAACAGCAACATAAAGGAAGTATATCTTACCTTAAAACTATAAGAAGAAGGATAATTACACAGTAATAAAATAAAAGAATACCATTTATAAATACTGTCATAGAAATATATTTATTTATGGTAAGTGATTTTTATTTTTTATTATTTTTTTTTCATCTTCTTTTTTCCCCACTGCTGATACTGTTAATATAATATAATGATATTGGGACTTTACTTACATAGTAAGTTATTTATTTGCTCAGGTTAGGTGAACAAAGCAGGAAAACATACTAAATGTGCAGAACTGAATATGTATGTACCTTTTTATATTAATTATAACAAAAAAGTAATTATTTCCTTATTAATAGAATGAGATGAATTGATACATTTTGCATTTACAAAGTCATTCTTTGAAAAAGATGCAGTCTTATATAATATTGTGGTATTGCTTGCCTCAAAATAGTCCATGCCCATTTCAAGAAAATACCTATTTAAACAGAGCCATGAGCAGAGCCTTGAGCTCTAACAGAGACTCTGTACTTGAGCATGTTCAGCAATACTACTGTAGTATAATGAAACACCAGCCTTACTCACAGGTCTTGAAAGAGTGATACTATTAGCACAAGTTTTTCCTTCCTTCCTGAGAGATTTACAGATTCACAGTCACTTGAAGATGACTCTTGCCCAGCATCGAGCCAGGCACTTGTGTGATATCTCTATGTCAGAAATTGTTTTCATGAGTGTTCAGCTGATCCAATGTGCTGCAGCAAGAGTACTAACAGAGACTAGAAAGACAGATCATATTTCTTCCATATTAACGTCTCTTTATTGGCTCCTGTTAAATAATGAATTCGGTCTATAATCCTTCTCTTCACATACAAAGTCCTGAATGATCAGTCCCTCCCTTATTTAAAGATACCACTAATAGTACCAATTTATCTTAATAGAGCACTTTGCTCTCAGAGTGCAGACTTGTTGTTCCTAGGCTTCTTGTCTTTTCACTACTCATGTGTTAATAAGCCACCATTGCACATCATTGCTTTTTGTCTACTCTCTTTTGTAGTTGTTCTGTTTGTTCTTTGCGGCCAAAATCCACCTTGTTTGGCCTGGAGCTTTTAATCATGAAGCCATGTTGACTTACAGTCCTTTGTGTTTTGTCTGGAATAATACCTCCGTCTTCAGGTTGGAAACCTCTGATTTAGGCCGTGGTTCACATTTCAGTCATAAAACGGGATTCTTTGCTTCCAGTGTTGACATTTCCCACCACTGATCGTCTTATCGTCAGAGTAGACTTCAGTGAAGGTAAAGTGTCGCTAAGCTGCCACTAAGAGCCCCACAGTGCTGTGCTAAAAAGCTGGTCTGAAACTGTTCACCTCAACCAACAGTACAACACACACCTACAAGATAAGTAAATATTGAGACTCAGGCACCCATGGTTTATCAGCCATTGCCCGATTTTCTAACAGACTGTGTGCACTGGCATGAATGTGAATGTAATGAAGCATGCTTTAGTCAATATTAAGCGCTGTCATGTTGACCACTTCTGTTTAAGTAGACAGGTGCAAACAGCAGATTTGCTTCTCTGCTTGTTCTCGTCTCTGAAACAATTTTTGTATAGAAATTGAAAAACACAAGATGAACATGAACCTCTTTAGCTTTAGTTTTTTTCTGCTTCTGCCCTAAGAGCTCACAGAAAACTTAAAAAATGTTATAGTGCTCTATCAGGTTGTTTTTGAATCTTTTTGTGGATTGCATCCTGTTTTTCTGTAGCTAAGGCTTACCATCTGACATGTATTATGATTTAGGACCCAAATGCAGGCTGGGCTAACAAAAGGTGAGCCTTTTATTCACACTGAATCCAGAGTCCAAACCAAGACCAAAGGCTAAGTCCAAAATGCCAACAAACAGAAATCCAAAAATATCAGGGAACCACAAGGAACACATGCTCTGACAAAGAACGAAGACAAGGGCAGGCCAGAGTGACTAAGCATAGAGCAACTAACAGACACAGACTTATTGGCATAACCAATAAATCAAAATACAAGGAACCCAATAAAATAACCATAGGTACTAACAGAAACTAGAATATTAAAATATCAACAAACTGTACAATAATTATTGAAATACAAAGAAATCAAGGGAAACCATATTTAAATCAGAACACTATAAAGGGCAACATAACTGAGGCCGGGGTACAAAGAAACAACCCCAAACCAAAAGCCTTTACTTTATATTTATAGAAACCAGGAAAATTCCAATAGCAAACAGATCGACCGTGACACCAGAGGTTTGCAGCTTGTGGTGAATCCTCTGTGGTTTTGGTCATGAAGTCTTCAGATGTTTGTGAACATCCTGGAGGGATCATGTCCTTGACTTGCTGTGCATTCTTACAGAGCTTTTCAGTCAACCTATTAATGGTTTGCAAATGTTAGTCTGTATTTCTGCTCTCTATCTCATCTCCTGGGCACACCTCTTACTTGGATCACATCTTCTAAACTATAAAATGGTGCTATAACTTATAAAACAACACTAGCATTTACATAATATAATGTTTCTTTCTGGTTCAGGTGAGAATGGTGTCTGACCTTGGTGACGTCGGCTTTTACGGGCAGTGTGGTGTCTATTTGTGCAGGAGGTCTTAAACTGCACAGGAATGAGTGCAATGTGGAGTGGGCAGTGTGTCCACATACCACTTCATGTGTGACCGTGGAGTTTTTCCATTAATACAGACATAAGTGTCCAAATAGCTGACAAATATAACACTCGAAGACACACATGGCACCCTACGTAGGCATGCAGTCAGTCAACACGTTCATTACTCATAAATCAGACCCACATATGTTCTCACTTAAGACACGTGCACAGACACAATGTAAGTGCCATTCATACTTATTTTAGCTTACAGCGTAAAAAGAAACTGCAGGCGAACTGATGAATTTAATGCAATCTTGCATGTCCTTGTCAGGTATTAGCAATAAAAAATATTGTTTTAACACTAGCACAACTGATGTTAAAAGATCTGTAAAAAGATTTAAAAAAATGTGACCCTGGACACACCTACTGTGTGAATAATAAGTCTTACAGTAATAAGTCAACACAGACTTTGGGTTTCATGGGGCACAAATCCCAGTCTCCTGCATGAAAATCCTGCATTAAACATCCTCCCTGCATGGATGTTGTTGCCATGAAGGCAAACCTTTACCTTTTACTGTCCTAGAACACCACACGCTACACACATATACCTTTCAGAGTAAGCTTGAAACTCTTATTAATGACTGATGAATAAACTTGGGTGTGTCAGCAATTAATGTAACTGGGTCTGTAGCTGTTTACCATGATGTGAACACACATCATGGTAAACAGCTGGGGTTGCTCTCACCTACTGATGTTTGCTGCAGTACAGTAATGCCTTGGAAACATAGTATTCAAGACATGTTTTGTCTCTAAAGACTGTCTCGTGATTAGGGATGGGTACCGGTATCCGGTGCCATGATGGCACCGGTTCGGTCATAAACGGTAGTAACCAGACCGAAAAGCAGCGCACATTTCGGTGCTTTATTTCGGTGCTTTATTTCGGTGCTTTTTTTTCCTGAGCTGTGATACGCTTTAGATTCTAGCCAATCATTTTACGTTTCCGAGGATAGTAGGCGGGGCCAGGTAGGTACGTTCTTTTAGAGCAGAGCTACAGATTAAAAATGCCCAAGGTGAAGCGGTCAAAAGACTGGCTGTACTTCACAGCAAAATATGCAAACTCAGCAGCCTGCAACAAGTGCTTTAAGGTGATACTGTGACACTGTGCAAAGGAGGTAACACCTCAAATCTGATGAAACACCTGGCGACGCATAGCGTTTTTTTTCTAAAAGCCGAGAAATGCGCCATATTTGATAGCTTGCTGCGAGACCTCACACCGAGCACATCTACTGTGGGTGTGGTGCCTGTTATCGACCCGGAGTTTGCAACATCCCCCAAAAACCCGAAGAGTAGAGTCCTGGCCAAAGGACAAAGTGTGTGTTCTCCATTCCTTAAGCACCGGTTTGAGCACCGTTTAAGCACCGGCACCGTTTCAAAAGTACCGGTTTGGCACCGGTATCGGATAAAACCTAAACGATACCCATCCCTACTCATGATAGGATCACACCAACTGCAATACCAGTGACTTTTCAACTAAAATAAGCCCATCTTCAGCTTCATTTTCATGTTAAAGCCAGCTACATTCCTATAAGGCTTTGTGACTATAGTATGAATGGTTGAGGTACGATGGTCTACAGAAATGCAGAGTTGTCTACAAGTCATTATTTGACCGTGGGCTACCAATTAGCCCTCTGGGATTAGGAATTGGAATTGGACAACCTGATATCGCAGCAAAATGTGTAATAGACACGCCAGTCCACCGTGTCCATTTCACACTTTAGAGAAGTAAAGTGTGAAACAGACAAGCATGCAGAAGAACCAGCAGAGGGAGATATCATATTTCAAGCCAACATGAAAATAATCATGGGAAAGTGTTTCAACACACATTATTACAGTATTTTCATGTATATACATAGTAGCCTCCTAGTTTAATTGTTTCTAGCAATTAAGGACCCTGGAATGCACTTCATATGTTTTTGCTTACTTCCAACTTCTTGATTTTAAATATATTATCTCCCCCTGGTGGTAATGCAGCGTGAAATAGACACGGAGGTCTGGCGTGTGTATTACATGTTTTGCTGTGAGACTGGGTTGGATTGGAACTAGAGAAGAGTAATTAGCTAGGACAAATCCTAGTACACACCCACCTTCTGTTCACAGACAGGCAAACACCCACTAATGTAATGACAAACACATTTGTGGTAGTTCCTACTTTCAAATGTGTGATGATGCGCACAATACAGTATCAGCCACACTTTCACAGCTGGTAAGAATCTAAGTATTGTTTCTTTCTTTTTTAAATGTGTGCATTCAACACCAACAGATCAATCTAGAAATACCTTCTGAAGCTGACCAGAAAACTGTCAAGACAATAGAAATTATATCTTGCAGGGTGTGTTGGTTCTTAAATGCTACTTTTTGTATGTTTCACAGCTGGGTCAGCACCTCTGGCAGCAGCAGTGGACTACAATTTGAGCGTTCCTCAGAAAGAATGTTTCTGTGGGCAGGAAGTAAAGCAACAGATGGAAGATCTGATCGCAGGTGTGTGATATATATATATATATATATATATATATATATATATATATATATATATATATATATATATATATATATATATATATATATATATATTCAGTCTTGCTTATAATTATAATTAGAAGGAGATGCTTCATCAATATTCACCTTTTTTAGATCCATCTACCAGAAGATTCGTGAATATGAGGTCCTGGACAGGAGGAAGACAGTGACAGCTCTGAGGGCAGGAGAGGACAGAGCCATCCTGCTGGGCCTCAGCATGGTCTTCTTCTCCATCATGATGTACTTTGTTGTGGGAATCACCATCCTGCGCTCTTATTCTGACAGGTAATAGGCTGAATTAATTTCAGTAATATTTAAGAAAGGTCTTGCGAATAATCTTATCAGAGGAGTTTCCTTGGAAACTTTCTGCTGCATATCCTCATAACATCAAGTGGAGTCTTTGTCTTTTTCTCCAGCGTGTGGACCGATGAGACAAGCTGCACTATTGTCAACTCCACTATAGTTTGGGATGTGAACTGTTCATACAGCTGTGGAACAGAGTGCTGGAAGAGGTCTCGTTACCCTTGTCTCCAGGTGTATGTCAGCCTTAACTCATCTGGAAAAGTGGTACGACTGTTCCATAACGAGGAGACGCAGGACAACAACCCTGAGGTACTCAGTAATTGCTGGCATCTTTGGTGTGCACTTTTCCATCCAAACAGCACACAGCAAAAATGAGAGAACAGCAGTACACTTTACACTAGTAGCATAATCTAAAAGAGTTACCAAACACAGCTGTTACTTTCACTCTTCTTCTATCCTGTTCAGTGCTTCTACATCCCAAAGTGCCGTAAGGACTACGCAGCCATGCAGGTCTTGGTTCAGAACATTTCTGAGCGTCTTCGGTCTCAGCACACACTTCAGTGTTTCGTGGACCGCACAGACAAAACAGACAGCGCCATCCTGACACAAATCTACAGTCAGATCGCTGTCTTCCACTCCCTCTTCTGGCCCACCTGCACATTGATTGGAGGAAGCGTCATCATTGCCATGGTGAAGTTGACTCAGTACCTGTCTGTCGTGTGCGATAGACTGAGCCGCATCAAGAGGTGAAGGGTTTTGAGGCTACATAGACAAGGGGCAATAAGCAGAGTCATGGTGTCAAGACTGAAACACAAAAAGGCTGAGATGTGGTTTGTCTGTGGCAGCTGACACGCTATGACTCGAACATTTTCTGACAATCACAAAGAAGCGTTTCTCTTTGTTACTATGCTTGACTCCAGTGGAGCCTGTGGGTAAATCACAGGATTTTTACTTATGTCACTTGTTACATACATATTTAAGTGCCTTTTCTGCTTTATATGTCTATTTGTTAAATAATTTAGCAAATACTCTTATTAGCTTTTTTGCTAAGAGCTGGATGAGAAGGTCGCTGTAGTGCCAAAGCAACTGAAACAGCTACCCAAGTTTCAGAAAAGTGTAGCTTAACCCTCCTGCCAGTTGCTTTTTAGGGCCCAAGCACTGAGAGTGCGAAGGTCCTATTGTATCTGCTCCTTTTCTTCTTATTATTATTATTCTGGCAAAACAAGTGCCTTTTTGAGGGCCTAAATATGCTCAAATTGCCTGATGAGTGCTAAAGACTAAATCGAGTGCACCTGTGTGTAATCTCAGAGGTTGTCTAAGAGAATATTGGGAGCAACAACACCATGAAGTCCAAAGAACACACCAGACAGGTCAGGGATAAAGTTACTGAGAAATTTAAAGCAGGTTTAGGCTACAAAAAGATTGCCCGAGCCTTGAACAGCCCACGGAGCACTGTTCAAGCGATCAGTCAGAAATGGAAGGAGTATGGCACAACTGTAAACCTACCAAGACAAGGCCGTCCACTAGTGATGGCCAAATGAAGCTTTCTGAAGCATTGAAGCTTGTATTGAAAAACGGTTCATTACTTGAAGCTTTTCAACACAGTTGAACACTGGTGACATCTTGTGGTCAAAAATATGAAGAGCAGCTTGAATCCACAAAATAAAACCAACTGCTTCATTAAGATTGTTCACCCTACAGACTGGAATTCTGTCTGATATTGGGCTGTTGTTGTGTTGCTTTGAACGTGTATTTTTTGGTGTTAAAAAAATGTGGTTTATTTGTTTAATAAATAATTCTGACCAGTAAAATTTCCTTGTTTAAATATGCACCATTGTGTGGTCTTTCTTTGCTTGTGACTTCTTGATTTTGATAAATACAATAATTGAAAAATACCACATTACATATAATATACATATGATAATGTACAACACATTATGGAATATGCTTCTTTTTTTTTTTTTTTTTTTTTTTTTGCCTGTCCCGTTTGGCTCTTTTGCCATCAGAATTGTTGTCTAAAGGCAAAGAAAGATGCCCAACGGATTTACTTTACCAAATTGACCATCCCAGCCTTGCCGTAATGGTCCATTTGATTCACCTTTTATTGTTTATTTTATTTTCACTTACTGAATACGGGACAGACTTGACTGGGGGAAAGAAGGGGAGAAAGAAAGAGGGAAAGAGAAACAGCTGAGAAGAGGGACGGGGGAGAAGGGCAAAAGACAAAAACCAACAGAATGAGCAGAAAAAAAAAAAGAAAAAAAAATGCATATATCAATCACCTGGATCACCTGCTGAGAAAGAAAAAAGAAAACAAGTAGAAGAGAACAAGAGTAATAGAATAAACAACATCACAATGATATATGGGAATATGACAGTAAATACTAAATATTAAACATTATTGTGCAGCACATAAGATCAACATAACACAGTGTGCTTTGAGGTAGAAGCCAAAAAGGGTGTAGTTTGTGGGTGTGATCACCCGTGTGTACACCTGTGAGCATGGACGCGCTTGTTTTTTCAAAAGGTTCCTTCATGTAATGATCTGCTAGAGGGTGTGGGGGGGCCGCAGCCCCGTCCTCCAGGGCATGAAGCAGGTATGGAGGAGATCAAAACTCCAGACATCCAGAGGCCCCCAGAACACAAGAGACCAAGGAAGACCAACAGAGGGGCAGCCGCGCCACTGTTCCAGTAAGAGCTGAGGAGAGTCCCAGATGAAGGCTCACTCAGCAGCCGCGGAGCAGAAGCCAGGGGGAGTTGTAGTGACGCGCCCGTGAGCTCCGCCGGCAGCCAGCCGTGCCTGAGTGACCGAGCCCCAGGCCGAGAGGCTGGGGGCACCCCACCTCCGAAGTGGCCCGAGCGAGCCCCAGGCTCCAGGCCCCGATAAGCGGCCGCCAAGGAGTGAGCCGGTGTGTACCTGGACGCCCACCCCCGGACACAAAGAACCACCAACGCACCGATGTCTGAGGGAGTCCGCCACTGGCAGGGGGAGTGGTGGTAGGGGGAGATAGGCCTCCAAACCTTGGAGGGCCTAAGATGTCCCCAGAGAGGTGGCGCCTGACCCCCAACCTGACATATAGACACAGAAATACAGGCACACACATATACAAACATCCATTCCCACCCTCATGCTCTCATATGCACTTACTCCACACTCAACCAACGTGGAGACAGACATAAAGAGACGCTGTACACACAATCACACTCCCCAAGCGTACTCTACGAACCGGGTCTAGGTACCCTTGCCCCTGGAGGGGGGAACTGCACCCAGACCCAGGTGGTGTTACCCTTTTCCCTGCGGTGGGGGGAGGCAGACCGCCCCGACTCCGCAGCAGCAGGGAGGCCCCACACTCCAGACCGCAGTCGGACGGCCAACTCCTCCTCCTAGCCCCCCCGCTCTAGCAGGTCGCAGAGAATGGGGGTGAGAGAAGACTCCAAACCTCCCTCCACCCGCTCATTGTAGTGTTGATGCATGTGTGTTCTAAGGTGCATTTAAAACCCAGGAGGGCATGGAGCTACCTGCCAGAGAGCAGCAGGTAAGCGCATGGTCCCTCCTGCTAGCCCTCAATGTCTACGTGTATTTAACATTGAGAGGTGGGCAACGACGCCAGGGGTGGGGTGTACACCCTGATGGTACTTTGGATTCCGTGTATCGTGCCCACCCCCAAGATCCTATATGTATGTGTAATGAGAGTGTGAGTAATGTGAATGTCTAAGTTGTGGGATAAAATTGAGGCAGAGGCAGCCAGAAGGGGACAGGGGGGGTGGTAGCCTCCTCTGCACCCTGGTGACATACCCCTACTCCAAGGTCCTGCATGTGTGGGTGGTTGTGGTGGAGCGGGAAGAGGGAGGCAGCTGGAGATGGGGAGGGAAGGAAGGGAGGGGCAAGTGACCCCTCCCTGGGGCCAGCTCCCCCGCTGACCCCAGTAGGCACCCCCATACTCCGCGACCCGCCAGGGAAAGGGGGCCCAGGCCCATCCAGACCGGGGCCCAGCGCAGCAGCGCCTCCCGGCCCCACAGAGCCCGGGACAGTCCACCCAACCCCACCACAGAGAAAACTGCACCCACCCCACCATCCACTCATCTTCCAGACTACATAAGACAATAAACACCCAGGCTGAGATCTTCCTCCACCTCTCCTGTGTCTCCCCCTCCTGCAGAGAGAGCCCCTGAGGAGAGGAAAGCTCCTGCGAGATGTGACAATCTTCCCCACCAGTTGAAGAGCCCCCCAGGTGGCTCGATGCACCGGCGGCACCCTGCTCCAGGGCTGGGCCCCCATGCACCCACCCGCCCACAACCCCGGCAACACACCAACCAGGACCCAAGCCCCCGAGGCCCGGCCCGGGCCCCAGCCCAGAGATGGAGCGCCCCCAGAACCTCACGCCCATCCCGGACCCACCCAGGGGCAGCCAGGCTACCAGGTCAGTAACCCACGTCCGTCAGCACAGACCCTCTCCTAGCCCCGCTGCACGCAGCTGCGAGGAAACAGTCACCTGAGAGCCAACAGAGCCCCCAACCGGACATGACCGCTACCCCGGGTTGAGCCCCCCAAGGAAGATGCCTCCGGGGAACCCCCCCGACGCCCTAAGCCTGTCCCTACCCCCACACCAATCACAACAGTGAAGGCGGGACCAAACTATGACCCCCCACCCCCACTAGGTGATGGAGCTGATCAAAGGAGCCCAGAGCAATTGATCTGATGTGGTGGCAGAGGCTGTATCAAGACTAATGTAATCTAATAGATAATTTCTATATTGGTTAGAATTAAGATTATTTTTATTTTTCCAGTTCATGAGGACTGTTTTCTTGGCTATGCATAGGGCAGTGAAAACCATATGGACGATATTCTTTTCTGAAGTGACATTATCTAAGCTGCCCAACAAACACACTAAGGGGGATATGGAATATGCTTCTGCTGTGAGGTCCTGCCTCCATGCACTTATGCAATTAATTGCTAGACAGGTATATTTATAAATAATATTATATTAGGGAAATTTTCCTATACATATTTTTGACCTGGGGGCAGAATTGATTGTGAAATGGAAAGGGAAAATGCTTATGAACTTGCAAATTAAAAACATGATGCATTTAAGGTAACCCTTTTTCATTTTTATTTAAGAAGAGAATTTGTTCCACTGTGCGAAGAGGCTGAAGTTCAGAAAAACTGGTAGTTATACAGTCTACCTGGGCCCCACAAACTATCAGCTAAAGAGAATAAATAAATTAAATTGCTGCACATTTTGTAGACTAACATTTTAAGATTGTTTTAAAAAATAAAATATATCTTTTTTATAACATTAAATGTTACGAGTCAAATGGAAGTCTTTCTAAAGTTATTTAATGATATTTATATTATGAAAAGCAAATTTTTGACATTTTAAGTTTTTCCCGTTTCCAGATAAAATAAGCACGCACAAAACACAAGCAAACAGCCAGAACACAAAGCTGGAAAACCCACCCCATCTACCAAAATCAACTCAAAATACTCCCACACAACAGAACCTCCTCTATTCCTCGCTGGCTCCAAATCTCTCAGTGGAATGATCAGTGGTTCGCTATCTGTCACCATCAAAACGCTCCACAAATCCCGCGAATGAGTCACCTGCTTAGAAACCACTGAATCAGACACCGAAGCAGTTAGGTTCTAAATGAAGCTTCGGACGTCACTGATCACGTGACTCTGGCCAAACGAATTAACCTTCGACACAGTGCTTCTGAAGCAGTGTGTTGATTTTTTTGACAAACGCACTGGAGCGTCAGCTTCAAGCGAGCCATCACTACCTCCACCTAAACTCACAGGCCGAACAAGGAGAGCGCTGATCAGAAATGCAGCCAAGAGGCTCATGGTGACTCTGGACGAGCAGCAGAGATCTACAGCTCAGGTGGGGGAATCTGTCCATAGTCGTGCACTGCACAAAGTTGGCCTTTATGGAAGAGTGGCAAGAAGAAAGCCATTGTTAACAGAAAACCATAAGAAGTCCCGTTTGCAGTTTGCCACAAGCCATGTGGGGGACACAGCAAACATGTGGAAGAAGCTGCTCTGGTCAGATGAGACCAAAATGGAACTTTTTGGCCAAAATGCAAAACGCTATGTGTGGCGGAAAACTAACACTGCACATCAGTCTGAACACACCATCCCCACTGTCAAATATGGTGGTGGCAGCATCATGCTCTGGGGGTGCTTCTCTTCAGCAGGGACAGGGAAGCTGGTCAGAGTTGATGGGAAGATGGATGGAGCCAAATACAAGGGATGTGAAATAGGAAGACAACTAAAAGAGAAATAGAAAAATAACTACGAGAAATAGAGAAAACACGTACACGAAACAGGACGGGATGTCAAACCAAGCAGGGGGTGCCATGAAAACAAAGAGAAATGTAAAGAAATAAAAACAAATAAGAGAAACAGAAAAACAAGTGAGAGAAACAGAGGAAACAAAGTACGGAAAAAGCAAGTAAGAAACTAAGAAAGAATTTTTAAACCTAAAAGTAGGAGGAGTCAACAGAAAGTATAAAAGCCAAGAGAGGCAGAACAGAACACAAACAGACAAAAACACATTGGGCCAGCCTGAAGAAGGCGAAACTGCGCCGAAACATCGCGAAGAAATGCACTAAAGGGCAGGGACACCACCACCCAGCTCCATCGATGGCCCGTGCACGCCAGGTTACCAGCTTGCTGGCGGCCTGTTCACTTACTCACACCCAACCCCCTTTCCACTTGGCGCTCAGTGAGAGCACATCTCTGCCTGTCCAACTATTGCCAGCTAACCTAGCAAATAGTTTTCTGTGTGCCACACCAGAAGAACGTGTATGGTCGAAATGTTGTGTTTTTTTGTGTTTGTTTTTAAATAAACAGGTTTTTTTGGCACACCTTTGTTGTTTATTCTTTTTTACGTGACTTTTTCCTTTCCACATTTTGGAAAGCGTTTTTTGTTCACATTAAAAATATAAAGATTTTTTTTGAAAGCAAATTTTATTTTTTGAAAAAAAGAAGAAAACAAAAAAAGACTGGACGCCATGGAAGACGGCTGGACGGTGGTGCATTATGGCCGTCGGTGCCAATGTAGCCGCCAAGTCTTCTGGGACGGGTACAGAGGACCGCAAGGAGGGATGAACCGCGCACGTTCCTTTTCCTCCCGGAGAAGGTATTATTTTCCTCATCCTAACCCTATGCTGGACTTAACCTTATCCCTGAAGCCCAACCCTGAGTTTAATCCTAAACCTAACCACCTTTAGCCCTATCCGGGATGACCCTAGATCCCAAACTCAACCCTCTCTCTCTCTCTCTCTCCCTCCCTCCCTCCCTCCGCTTCTTGTGCCTTCTCTCCCCCCCCCCTCTCTCTCCTCTCTCTCTCCCTCCTTCTCTTCTCCCTCTCTCTCTCTTTCTCCCCCCTCCTTCCCACCCTCCCTTCTCCAGAAACCTCAGACTCAAGATGTGAAAATAATCCCTTTTTCAGGGCAACAAGTGAGGGACGTGGTTCCTTGAGCCGGGAGCAAGGATGGCCTGCGTATTGGTGCCCGGTTGCCAAAGCCCCCGTTTTGTTTGCCCCTAACCCTTTTGCTTCAGCCAGTGCCCGCGCCACATTCCGCTTCGCCTGTTGATACCTACCAGCTGCCTCCAAAGTCCCACAGGCTAACCAAGCCTGGTAGGACTCCTTCTTCAGCTTGGTGGCTCCCTTCACCTCTGGTGTCCACCATTTGGTTCGGGGCCTCCCACCACAACAGGCACCAACTACCTTCCGGCCGCAGCTCAGTGCAGTGGCTTTGGTAATGGAGATACTGAACACGGTCCATTCAGACTCAATGTCCCCAGTCTCCCTCGGAACGCTGTTGAAGCTCTGCCAGAGGTGGAAGTTCAAGATCTTGCGAACCGGGGCGCGTTCCCAGCACACCCCCACTGTACGTTTAGGTGTGCCAGGTCTTTCCAGCGATATCCCCCGCCACCTGATCCAAATTGAACAACAACAAATGTGACCCTCCCCACTCACAGATCACACAAGCAAGAGCAAAAACTAAATACTTTCCAAGGTGCTATGCAACCATTTATTGGTGATCATCCAGTTAATCAATCCCGGAACAGGAATTAATTCAATCCAACCACTCACTAGGCACTGGTCTCCATTAAGACACAATCATATCCACACCTGAGAGAGAAGAGAAGAGAAGAGAGAAAAACCCACAACCATCCTCTGGTGGGAGGAGTCACACACAAACACACATGACCCACAAGATCTTGGGTCATAACAATATCTAGGTATCATATGCATAACAATGGATCATTAGTTAAATCAGAAACAATCTGCAGAATAAAATGTAAAATATCTTGTTTTCAAAGAAAACGAATGAAGCAAAACAGCACATTTATTTGAATTGTTATTAATCACAGTTACACTAAATACAGATTTTAAATTAATTTTTAATCCATGATTCATGTTTTATGTTAATTAGGCTTCAATCAGTTTATTGGTGCACACACACACCCTGATGCAAAAGTGAATCATGAAGTCAAAACTCTGATCATCAAATTATCAATAACAAATGAGGCATTTATTATAAAAACACTAAATGTAAAAATTGAATAACCATTGTCTAACCAATCACATAATCAAAGTCAAAATGAAAACAACAAATAATTTTTAGATCCACAAATAATACAAAGATAAGGTACATTCTTCCCTGCGACAGACTAGTGACACGTCCAGACTGTACCCTGCCTCTTGCCATATGTCAGCTGGGATAGACTCCAATTACCCTGTCACACATAAGTGGAAGAGAATGGATGGATGGATAATTCAGTAGCGATGTGCGATACCACTGATTTCCTTTCCGATCCGATACCAAGTAATATTCAGGGTGGTATCGATGATACTGATCCGATACCAATACTTTGTACAAAAATTTATTTTATTTATTGTATCTCAAATTATAGCATCATAATGATTACAGGACATCAGATTACTTGTTCTTATCACTTAATAATGCAGACTTCATCATATAGAAATAAAAAATCTGAAGTTGTGCGCTATTTGAACACCTTGCCTGCCTGCAGCACTAAAGAACACCGTGAGAGACGTCTGTCTCGCCCTAGCAACACCTGTCCCTCTCCTCCTCTTCAGTTTGTCTAAACATACGCGCCTCATATTCTGTGATATGATTTACTCTGAGGTGTTTGACAAGGTTAGTGATGTTGCCACAACCATACATGCCAACCCTGCTGATTTTTCTGGGAGTGCCCCTCCCGAAAATCTCCCGGAGCCACCATTCTCCCGAATGTCTCCCGATTTTCCATCCGGACAACAAAATTGAAAAACCATATCGCAGAATTCATAGCGGGCCCAGCCAATTCCAGTTTCCAACAATGGCGGCAGCTACTTAGTTTTAATATTACTCTTATTTGTCTTTCTGGGTTGCAAAAAAACGTTTAACATATTTTCAGGTGAGAATGTAGCTGTGTAAACTTCAAACATCTGAGCCGACTGACACATCGTTTTCAAACCCCCTCTACTCGGGTTAAACATGATATATAAGTCACTTTGATAACTTCAAAATGTTATTGTTTGGCTTTTTCAGTGTTTTATTTGTTCTTGAGTAAATCGGTTTGGCTGAGATTAAAGTTATTAGATTAGATTAAATTTAAATTTATTAATCCCTCGGGAGGGTTACTCCGGGGTTTTCACACAGCTGAATAAACGTCAAACAGAAAACTAATTAAACAAAGTGTGAGACGGTGGAGAGTTTACGCCAGCGCCCTGTTATATTTTAGATAGCAAGCAGCAGACGGCAGAGTTTCACTCCACCGAGGGAGCTCGCGATGTACTACCCGGCTTTCTTTAGACCACAAAGGCCGGGTCCTCAGGTGGAAGCAGCCTCTGAATTTGGATACCCCGGGCAGTTTCCGGGCAGGCCAATAATAACGGTGATATTTAACGTATTTTATCCAATAAATAAACACTGTAAAATGTATTTATCACCCCCCTCCCCAAACAGCCCTTTTGAATGTCTCCCTAATTCTGAGGTCTCAAGGTTGGCAAGTATGGCCACAACACCTCACTTTTTTGCCACATGTATCGCAAACCACGTCTCAGCTGTTTGTGGAGGTAAAATATGTCCACACAGTTACGCTCAGCCATTGTTGTGAGTGCGCGCGCCAAGGGCTGCCAGACATTTATACAGCCGTATTTCGCACATGACTATGAAAGGCGGAAGAGGAAGTAGTTCCTTTGAATCAGAAATCAGAATCAGAAATCAGAAAGGGTTTTATTGCCAAATGTTGAGCAGGTTTACAACATTAGGAAATTGCTGCGGTGCTTCAGTGCAAACATACTGTCATGAATTGCGCTTAAATAGACATGAAAAAATAAAAGTAAGAATAAGAATTAAAAGTGCTATGTAGAAAGATATATACATGAGTGCAGGTGGTGATCAGTGCCAGAACATGGAATGATGCAGTGAACACAGCGTAGGGTCATGTGTTAGTGGTGGGAACAGTCGTACGTTTATTGTTCATGTGTCCAACAGCAGAGGGGAAGAAACTGTTCTTATGGCGAGAGGTTCTGGTGCGAATGGACCGGAGCCTCCTGCCTGAGGGGAGCAGGTCAAACAGACTGTATCCAGGGTGAGAAGGGTCAGCTGAGATCCGAGCTGCACGCCGCAGTGTCCTGGAGGTGTACAGGTCCTGCAGAGATGGGAGTCTGCAGCCAATCACCTTCTCAGCAGAGCGCACAACACGCTGCAGTCTCTGTTTGTCCCTGATAGTGGCTCCAGCGTACCACACGGTGATGGAGGATGTAGACAATCCAATGTTATAGTTTCTTTCCACTGTGTTCCTGTTAATGATAAACTACAAATTTACCCTAAATTACTAAAATATCGATATTTTAATGTGAGAATCGATTCTAGAACATAAATGACTGGTATCGGAGGAATCGATATTTCAGGATCGATCCACACATCACTATAATTCAGGTTGTGCTTGATAGAAGTATGATTTGAATGTTGTGGTGTGCCACAAAGTCTCTTAATGCAGGAAACGTAAAGCAGACTTGAAGAACACAAAAAACAGCTTTAAGGAGTTTAGTGCAGAAGTGCAAGAAACTCAAAATCCAAAACAGGGAATGAATGGATGAATCCAGAAGTCATAAATACACAAACAGGCAAAGAACACAGACTGACAAAGGGAGAGTGCTAGTCTTTATACACATAAGGCTAATGAGGGTTGAGTGGTGACACTTGGAGAAATTATACAACTGAACTAAATCTGGTATTGTCACATGGACGATATAAAACTAAAAGCAAGTCACAACAAGGTGACCCCAAAATAAAGCCAAGAATCGAATATGAGTATCAACTCTAAACACCACACTGAAACCGGTATAGAAAGTAACTAAAGAATTAAGAAATTAAGCATTAAGACTAAGAATTCTAAAGTTTTGATACAAATTGAAGATACAAAATATAAAAGAATTCAAACACCCTGGGAATAGTAAAGTGTAGAGGCCTGCACTACAACAAAGGATAATGGCAAATTCAGGTAACGTCAAGTTTATTCCCTTGTTTTCTGTACTGCAAAGTTGGTTCGCTTCTTACGAGGGTATATTGCCATGGTAACTTATGCTGTGATTCAATTTTAAGTTCATATGAGACAAAAGCAACAAAACTCTAGGAAAGGGAAGGAAGGGGTGTATAAAAACCCTGTGATTTGTGTATATAGACTGTTCCACGCACCCCCTCTAACTACTGCTAAGATGGTACATTCTTCCCATCCTGAGTTTTGCGCTGGTTCACCGTGATAGCGCTGGTCGAGCTGGGCTGTTGTACTGAACATGTGTCCTGCGTGTGAATGATAAGTAAGCACGTTGCACTTGTTTTTTCTATGATTGTAACTCATCCTATACTCACCCCTGTATGTTGTGGGATGCTTGTATAGAGATTGAGAATGTGACGTCACTCAGGGGTAAAACCGCAAAGAATTCTGGGAACTCGTGGCAAGAGGTACTAGCGCATGCAGGCTTTCAATTGAAATCAGTTATACAGCGATAAAAAGAAACACAAAAAATGGCAAGAAGCTGTTGTATTATTAACTGCAATAGCCGGTCGCATGACAGCCACGGAAAGCCGACGGGTAAAGAGATCGGTTGTTATCGGATTACGTCGTTGAAGAGAAATTGTTCGAGCCATGTTTCCGAAGTAACAAAGAGGCGACGGGTGGCCTGGATTGCAGCCATTCAAAGACAAAATATAACGTCCCAGAACACTCCAGCTCACAGGTTAGTCTGCTCCAAGCATTTACACAAAGGTCAGTCTGCTGTTGTAGTTAATGCGTCATTTTTCTTAACATAATTGGTGATATAGGTTACAAGCAAGTCTGGCGCTGAACAGAAATTGTCACGCTATGCTCCTTTATTTATTGTGCATAAATAGTGAATTGTCCTGACACAATATTGTGTTTCGCTTCTGTTATTACCATGGTACACTGACAAAAACATATACTTTTATTCACAGGATAAAACAGTTGTTTTGTATCACTAATTGCCCAGTGCGATTACAGCATACAATATTATTGTCACTGCTTTATTTCTGTGATGCGTACCAGAAATTATTTCTACTACTAATTAATTACCATTGAGCTCAAAGGTCCTATCAATAAACGGTTAACGAATGTGTATTTATGAAGACGATTTGTGAGACTGGTAAACTTATGATACGTACGATGGTCTTTACTTTCTACACGGTGCATTTCAAGGTCCTGTACCCATCCGTCGGTAAACTGTACCTGGGCTTGTTGCAGTGACCTGAAGTTACTAAACTTCATGAGTGTGTGCACTCACTCCAAGAAGCGTATGATTATAAATATGAGCGTGGTGAAGTTGGGCAGCACGCTAACGTATTTTGTCCCTCTGTGTGCTCGTAAGGATCTAACACTTTCACTGGTTTGATTTTTTTCCTCGTATCTTTTCTTTGACTTTTCATTAAGTCTGTCTTTGTACGGACCGGCATTGTTCTCCTTCGTTTTGTACATACCTTTTTGGGGGGCAAAGAAAAAGCAAGAATTTATTGGAACCGAAGAATGAACGTTTTGCTGTGCTGCAAATGCTTGCATTTGATGCGGTACTTGACGAGTACACAGACTCAGTCTGCGGATTTATCAGGAAATGCGTGGAAGATGTCGTCCCATCCAGAACAGTTAAATCCTTCCCAAATCAAAAACCCTGGATTAACGGAGATGTTCGCGCGGCACTGGCGGCACGGAGCACCGCCTTTGCCTCCGCGAACACATCGGACTACAAACACGCACATTACCAACTCCGGAAGACGATCAAAGCAGCCAAACGTGAGTACAGGGACAGGGTGGAGCAACAGTTCGACAACCCTCGGAGTATGTGGCAGGGACTAAACACGGTCACAGACTTTAGAGGGAAAACCAGCACACCGCAGACCATGGCCTCTCTGTGTGAGGATCTAAACGTATTCTACGCTAGATTCGACACAGCGAACACCATGAGACCGGACAGTGTGCGCACCGCGGATGACGTCAGTGCGCACACTGTGTCTGAGGAGGATGTGCGGAAGTGCTTCAGGAAGGTGAACGCACGCAAAGCTACTGGTCCGGACGGGATTCCCGGCCGCGTCCTCAAGTCATGCGCGGCTCAGCTGGCTGGAGTGTTCACGCACATCTTCAACCTTTCCCTCTCTCTGTCTGTAGTCCCAGCCTGCTTCAAAATGGCCACCGTCGTCCCTGTACCCAAATCCTCCACCATCTCCTCATTGAACGACTGGCGACCTGTAGCCCTGACCCCCATCGTAAGCAAATGCTTCGAGAAGCTGGTCAGGGACTTCATCTGCTCTGCACTACCCGACTCACTGGACCCTCTACAGTTCGCATACCGCCACAACAGGTCCACTGATGATGCCATAGCCCTGACACTACACACTGCCCTGTCACACCTGGAGAAGAGAGACACGTATGTGAGAATGCTGTTTGTAGATTACAGCTCAGCATTCAATACCATCGTTCCCTCGAAGCTGGACAGGAAACTGCAGGATCTAGGACTGAGTAGCTCTCTCTGCAGCTGGATCCTTAGCTTCCTGTCTGACAGACGCCAAGTGGTCAGACTGGGCAGCATCACCTCATCCCCCATCACACTGAACACTGGTGCTCCACAGGGGTGTGTACTGAGCCCTCTCCTATACTCACTCTACACCTACGACTGCACGGCCACTAACAACTCCAACATCATTGTGAAGTTTGCGGACGACACTACAGTGGTGGGTCTTATCACCAATGGTGATGAGACGGCTTACAGGGAGGAGGTCAGCGCCCTGACCCACTGGTGTCAAGACAACCATCTCAGCCTCAACGTCGCAAAGACAAAGGAGTTGATAGTGGACTTCCAGAGGTGCAGAGAAGTACACACCCCCATCACCATCAACGGCGTTGCTGTGGAGAGAGTGAGCAGCTTCCGGTTCCTTGGTGTACATCTGGCTGAGGATCTTACGTGGTCAGTACACACAAACAAAACAGTGAAGAAGGCGCAGCAGCGCCTCTTCTTTCTCAGGAGACTGAAAAGATTCGGCATGAGCCCCCGCATCCTCAGGACCTTCTATCACTGTGCCATTGAGAGCATCCTCACTGGATGCATCACCACCTGGTATGGCAACAGCACCGCCTACAACCGCAAAGCTCTCCAGCGAGTAGTGCGGTGCTCTGAACGGATAATTGGAGGTGAGCTTCCCTCCCTCCAAGACATCTACAGGAAGCGGTGCCTGAGGAAAGCGGGGAGGATCATCAAGGACTCCAGTCACCCCAGCCATAAACTGTTCAGACTGCTTCCATCAGGAAGGAGGTTCTGCAGCATCCGGTCCCGTACCAGCAGACTGAGAGACAGCTTCTTCCACCAGGCCATCAGACTGCTGAACACGTCATAGACACCTCAGCTTCACTACTGGAACTTTAACATTATGCACTCCACACTGTACAGTAATGCCACTGTTTTGCACATGTCTCAACTCTGTATATTTTTATATATTTTATTTATTGTTGACTCTATTTAATTTGTAAAATATGTGTACACACACACACACACACGTAGAAAAATATTTAGTATACACATCCAGAAATGCATATACTATTATATATTGTACATATATTTATTAGTTTCAGATGTAGCCATTCTTGTATTTTGCTTGTTTACATTATTGTATTTTGCACAACTCTGTTGCTTGTGAAGCTCGCACACAAGAATTTCACTCACATGTGCTGTACCAATGTACCTGCACATGTGATGTGACAATAAAAGTGATTTGATTTGATTTTGGATTGTTTTGCCACGAGTTACCGGCATGCAATGCGCGAAAGTCACGTGGTCTGTCAATCTCTGAGTTTGCCAGTGGTTTATGTCGCTACGAGACACCGTAGTTACTCATGTTGATATGACCAAAATGGCGCCACCCTTGTGAACTGAGCTGCCCAAAGTAAAGATGGAGTCTATCCCTGTGCAATGGGCTCATTTGTGTCCACCAGGGGGTGGTGTTTAGTCATTTTCGAATTAGATTTTTCTGTTCAACCCTTTCTGTATTATTTAGACCAGTTTTGTTGACTTTAATTGTTTGCTAATTGTAATTTCTGTCATTTTACAGAACCACACACATACATATACTCACACGGATTCACTTCTGAAGATGTTTTGGATTAAAGGAACCCAAGTTATCATTGCTGTGGACCCTCTCTTTCATCATATAAGTCACCTGTGCCTTCTGACCGAGGATAGGAATATCCTGCTGTAATTTGCCAGTTTATTAAGCACACACATGTCCAGTTCAAGGGGTATAGTTGCTGTCTCTGATTATCCTTTGGTGTCCCAGCATTAGTGCTTCCTAACCCAGGTACCGGTATGTGTTTTAACTTTTAGGGTTTTTAATAAAAAAATTTTTAAAAAAAAAAATGGATCTAAAAGGTTGATTCTGTTCATCTGGACATTTTCAGTGGGAGAAACAATTCGTCACTGATCTAGGTGACTTCTTCAGTCTCAGCTGACTGCAGCTTTCCCCAACCTTTTAATCAGTGCATTTGCATTATGACTGAAACTATCACCACTGAAGGAACAATGGGCTAAACAATGTATGTACAATGTTCAGTATCAGCTGTGTTGCCTGTCTGCTTCTACGTTCTTCATTAGCCTTCTGTGTTTTTATATCAGAGCCTCTCTTAGTTCAGTGTTGTGTCGTCCCTCATTTTACACTGTGTGTTCGGTTTGCTAGCTTGCCCACCTGTTTAGTTTGTTTTGTATTCTCAGTTTAGTTAGTTTTCTGTTTGGTTGCTATCCAACAAGGTCCCTGGGGGGTTTGGGAGAGTCTCGGGAGGTTGTTCCGATGTGGTCAGGGGAGGCCTCAGTGAAGACCCAAACGCATCAAAGGTGGCAAGGCGGCCTGCCGAAACCCCCTGCAGGACCAGAGACAATACAAGATGTCCTTGGCAGCACAAACATTGTTTTAAAAGCAGTGATGGGCAACGTGAGGCTTTGTCAAGATGAAACATTCGAAGCATTTGTGCCGTCTTGAAGATGCTGTTCTGTGAAACGGGGACACAGACGAGCCCAGCACAGTTCACAACACAACTACAGACACACAATACATCAGTTTAGTCAAACATAACAGACTGCTGTGTTTACTGTAATAGGCACACAGGTTTACAGCTGTTTGTTGGCCTCATGTTTTGCTCCCAGCCGTGAAGCGTTGGATGCGTTATGTTGACTTTGAGGTTTTCTGGGAGTTTGACAGTGTGTAGAACAAGCCTGATGACACAATCAAAGCTACAAGCTGGCATGGCGTTAGCTTTGATTTGGAATCACTTTAAAAAGATACATTTCCATGAAAAGATTAAATGTGTTTTCTTTCTTTATACAAAGTTTGTCCCATTTCCACAGGCTCATTCTGACCAATCAGAAGCCTCCATTTCACGCACATCTTTAAGTCGTCCTCAGCTGAACATCTTCTGAACCATTAAAAAACTTTCCTGAACTTTACCTTCTAACACTGGCCTGATGTTTCACTGTCAGTCTGGAGTTTGGCTCATAGTGAACCTGCACAAGTCCTGTTGGATTTGACAGACACACAATAGAAGCGTCAGTGGAAATCAAACAGGAAAATCAATGGCCTGGAATCAGTCAATGTGTTTTTCTAGCTTTCCTTTTTATAGGATCAGTATTTTCTGTATTTCTACTCATACACTGTGTGTAGAAATAAACGTCTGACAGTGAGGATGATATCCCTGAATGTAATAAATCATATTTTCTGTTGAAAGTAGAAAAAAGTAGAGCACACACAGAGCTGAAAACTGGTGCCTGTTTAATTTAGTCCTTGAAGCAGAGGTGGTGTTTTTACTGAGATCTTCTAATGATGTTACAGACAGTGTGTGGCTCTCTCTGAATGTGTGTGGAATAAACTGAAGCAGTGCTATAAAAGCATCATTCAGTCATTACAAGGCCCAGTCCAAAAGACCAGCCAATCGAAAATGGGAATTCCTGAGCCTGGCAATGCTTGGCAGGAGCAGGTATGCCACCTGTGGCAGCTGAGGTCACGTGATCCATCATGGCTGAATAAGTGGACATCCAATTGTACTCAGTGTATCAAATATTAAAGACATTCAGCATCTCTCATGTTTCTGTCATTCTATAAAAAAACAGCTGCTTTTAAAACTGATCCAATCACAGAAACATGACCTTCCATATTGGTCAGATCAGTACGTACAGCTCTGATGTCACTAACATCTCCTTGAACTCTTCATTGATGGTGGTTTGTGGCCCTCTGCTGGTGAGAAGATAAACTGCATAGATGTCAGGTTCATGAACACAGATGACATGAAGTGTTTTTAAATCTGCTTTTTCTAATTGTTCAGGGTCCTGCTCCAGGAAACAGCTTCAACAAACTCTGACTTTCAAAATAAGACCTTAGTCTGAGTTTTTAACAAAGCTCTTATTTTCTTTTTCTTTTTTTTTTCTTTTTTTTCCCCGCCTGTCGCGTTTGGTTCTTTTGCCATCAGAATTATTGTCTAAAGGCCAACGGATTTACTTTACCAAATGGACCATCCCGGCCTTGCCTTGTTGGTCTATTTGATTCACCTTTGTTTTTATTGTTTATTAGGGCCCGAGCACTGAGAGTGCGAAGGCCCTATTCTATCTGCTCCATTTCTTCTTATCATTATTCAGGCAAGACAAGGGCCTTTTTGAGGGCCTAAACATGCTCAAAAACTCGTGAAATTTTGCACACGTGTCAGGTCTGGTGAAAGTTTTTGTATTTTAATGGTTTTACATATGAGCATTGGAAAATGGCTCTGGAGCGCCACCTACGCCTTGTTAAATGAAGCCCTACGAACACATAGTTTCAGCTACATGTATGAAATCTGGCACACATGTGTATCATGCAGAGATTAAAAGAAAGTCTGTGGGCCTTTTGACGCAAACCCAACAGGAAGTCCGCCATTTGGAAGTGAAGTTGACATTTTGGCTCTAATTTTGCCATTTCCATGCCTGGTAAGCTTATGTAAGACATCAAAATATGCAAAAAAGTCTCTTGGAGCAATATTTCAAATCCAACAGGAAGTCAGCCATTTTAAAATTAATGTGCAATTTTGGCGACATTTTCAACTCTTATCAGTCCTCGTACTTTGACAAACTCCTCCCAGGGATTTCATCAGAACGACATGATCTCCAGTTTATGGAATCTAAAGACCTTTGTGATGTTAAATTGCGAAGCTTTTTATGCTCAGGGAAACGGAGTGGTCATGGTGGCACGTGGAGTTTCAAATCACTCGCCAAAAAGCAGTAATCTGCTGTCACTCAAAAACACAATGTCCCGTCTCTCCCAAACTTCACAGGCATGAGTCGAGAGTCAAGCTCAGAAATATTTGATATGCAATTTGTCAGTAATGACAAAGGCCATATCATGCGAATTCCTGAGGCCATCTGACCTCAGGAATTCGCATGATAAGGTGGGGCCAGGTTTCACAATGAGCTCACCCGAAACTCTGGCTGATTGGGACCCACACCCAGTTTCACACCTTGGCTCAGGTGATTAGAGGATCATCAGGGGGTCCTTTTGTCCCTCATTGGGGGGTTACTCCCACTAGGTTTAAATCTGGGACTCCCCACCATTTGACCTTAGAACTGAAGAAGCTTCTCGGATGAGAGGTGAAACGTCTTCAAGTAACTTAAAGAAGTCCAGACGCTTTTCTTTGCAAGCTCCTTTGACTACGATGACCTGGATGACTGAGAACCTTCACAGACAGTAATGGTTAGAGCGCCACCTAGTGGGACTACTATAATCATCATTGAACAAGATGAAATTTTAGCTGGTGGTTCTACGTATGAATTCCATGAATGTGACATCAGATTAGAAATGCTGGGTGTAGGTGTTGGGCGTAGCTCAATGAGATGGAGTGCGAGGGCCCTCTTAACGCTGCTTGCAGCTTTAATTATTTATTTATTTTTATTTTTGTCTCTTATCGCTCCCTCAGCCTTTGGTATTTTACAATTTTTGCAGATGTTGAGTCTGATGTTCATTTATTCACAGCTGAGGAGTAACAAATATGTCAGAATTTCTGGGTTTGCAGAATGTTTGTCTTTTAAAAATCTACTTTTAGCAAACAATCAAACCCTGACAGTCATTTTTTAAAGCCACACTTATGTAAAACCAGAATTCTTTCTGCACAATAAGTCAGGTATTTTGCAAGTTATATAGTCTCTCTGAGAGATTTTGTTTTTTCCTTTTTCATATCAGGTTGAACTGATTCAGAATTACAGTGTTAAGTAAAGTGAGTTTTGAAATGTGTTTTTAATGATTCTGTGGGAGCAAAGATGGGAAATGGTCGTTAAACTAAAATAAACTGAAAACAGCTGGAATTAAGAGGAATGATGGTAAACAGAAAGGTTATCAATGAACTTTATCATCAACCATTAACTGAACATTTTTTATCTATTTTAAATCACCGAGCTCGCTTACCAAATACAGCACATTAATCTCACTCTTTCTGACTTTAGAGCAAAGGATAAATTGGTGGTAATCCTTTACAGCCTCCTAATTAGGAGTCACAGCTTCACATGTTATACTACAAACAACTTGGTTTTACATTTTCTTTCTAACATTTTGTTGCATAAATGATTGTACTACCAAATAAACACAAGTTGCCTGTCAAAAAGAAGTGGTGACTGTTTAATAAAGATTGTTATTTATTCATTTATTTTGGTCACTGTACACACCTCCATAATACTCTGAAATTGTCAATAATTGCAGTAATATCATCTTATATGTGTTTTCCGTTTTTAGGTTGCAGATAAACTGATTGTACATGTAATTTAAGTTCAGGCTTCAGACAGCTCCAAACACCCATTTTTCAGGCACAGAACACTAGTTCTGAAAACAGAAGCCACGCCCACCAACAGCACCCACAGCCATCTGTTGGGGGAGGGCTTCCAATCAGAAGAGAGTTGATTAAAGGTAGAGTAAAAGGATAAACTGTGAGGGGAAAAAACTGTGAATGATGCAAAGTCACTACAGAAGAGTCCAAGAACAAAAATATAGAGCTGGATATTTTTACAGGTGTTAATGTCATGCAACAAGCAGATCTGAGCTTCTAAATTGGCCTAAAAGTAATTTGTATAAAACAGCATTTCAGGTGTTGTGGAAAATTTAACAATAACCTGCAACACAACCAGTGAGCTTGATTTGAAGTGGGTTTAATAAACACATTGCAATGTGGAGAGAGCTTCCCAGTGAAACACTTGGACCATCTCTGAATCGTGGCCGCCGCCCTTACATCTTATATACAGAGACACAGACAAAGAACATTCCACAAACTCTTATATGTTGGCCCCTCTCATGAGGGGGGGGGGGTTATACTCCCTCCCTCACAGACAGAATTATGACGTTGCTTTATGCTTGGCCGTAACCTAAGGATTTACATCCCCGATAAGGAGAAGGAGTCCCACTATCTGTTCACTATCTCCCATTACAATGTCCTCACTGTGTTACCATTCCACATGCATGCAAACTAGTGACAGGAGTGCTCTTACTACAGTAAAGTGAGAAAGTGATATTGTGATTAATACATGAGAAAAGAAATCTTTCACCACACTGGTAAACGCAGTATGAAGGCCATTGAAAAAAGTTGACATTTATGGATGTTGTACACTTGCAAACCCACAAAATAACAAGAATACACACTTAGTCTTTTTCAGATATTATGAAGTGGACTGTAGAGAGCAATTTAGAATTAGCTGCACATTTTGTGGTCACATGAAAACACTGTATCTCTCCGGATCAGACGGGCCCTGGAAGTGAGGATTATTGTCGACCGCCATCTCATGGAAACATGGAGGCTGTTGTGGTTCGTTCGATTTGGGCAGGAGAAGAAAAGCAGGCTGAGTCCGGGTAGGTGTCAAAAATAGTGATCTTTATTTACACACTTTGCGCAGAGTGTGGGGAAGAAAACTTGTAACACATTCTCCCGCTGAGCGGATGTTCTGCATCCTTATATTATCATGATGACGTCACAGTTAGACCTTACTGGAAATGATAACAGTTTCCCCATAGTCCAAAGTTCTCCTTATATAAACATCGGATGATACTTTAGAGACAACAAGTGGGTGACATGTTGTGCATTTTGTGAAACTTGTGTGTCCTTACAGAGAGGACGTCCTGACACGACCTCCCTGTGTTAATCAGTGTGTATGTGAACGTGCGTGTGTTACATGACTCTCTGTGCATGTTGGTGTAAGCCTGAGTACGTGCAGAACTACATGTAGAAGGGCCAAAGCCCAACAGGACCCACCACTCCGAGGGGTGTGAAATAAAAGAATGATACAGAGCAACCATAGACTGATTAAAGTGATGGGAATATGTGTACATTAATATTTTGCTCAGATTATCATAGATATAATTCAAAAATTATTCTGTCAACATATTTCTGACCCTGATGAATGATTAATCAATGATAGTTCTGATTATACAATGTCACCATAAGAATACCAAACAAAATATCTCTTGTCCACAAGGCGCAAAAGATGTAGAAGATTTCTGCTATGTAAATAGCAGAAATAGCAGCTGAGAGGGAAGCTGGAGGGAGCCGGAGTAGGCAAACAGCTGACTGCATGGACCCTCGACTACCTTACCAACAGACCACAGTATGTGAGGCTCCATGACTGTGTGTCCGAGGTGGTAATCTGCAGCACGGGGGCAGCACAGGGCACGGTTCTCTCACCATTCCTGTTCAGCCTTTACACTTCAGACTTCAGTTATAATTCGGACGATTGCCATCTACAGAAGTTCTCAGATGATACAGCCATCATTGGATGCGTATCATATGGCAATGATCAGGAATACAGGGGGGTCATCAGTGACTTTGTTGGCTGGTGTGAGACCAACGCACTCCAAATCAACACCGGAAAGACAAAGGAGATAATCATAGACTTCAGGAGGAAGTCACCCCCCACAACACCGGTGAACATCCAGGAAAAGACATCGAGATAGTGGACTCTTACAAGTACCTGGGTGTTCACCTCAACAATCAACTGGACTGGACTACAAATACAGACATCCTGTATAAGAAGGGCCAGAGTTGACTCCACCTGCTGAGGAGACTGAGGTCCTTCAGAGTCTGCAGGACTCTATTAAGGACATTCTATGACACTGTGGTAGCATCTGCCCTTTTCTATGCAGTGACCTGCTGGGGGAGTGGATGCACAGACAGGGACAGGAGCAGGATTGACAAACTGGTGTGGAGGTCTAGCTCTGTGCTGGGATGTCCTCTGGAGTCTGTGGAGGTGGTTGGCGAGAGGAGGATGTTAATAAAGCTGACATCCATTATGAACAACCCACATCACCCACTGCACGAGTCTGGGAGTGCGCTGAGCAGCTCCTTTAGTCAGAGACTGAAACACCCTCGCTACAGGAAGGAGCGCTTTCGCAGATCATTCACCCCAACAGCAGTTAGACTTTATAACTCCTCAATCACGATGTCACGACTCACTGGACACTGTGAACATCCACGGTCACCACTTCATGCATAATGGACCTTCCATGTGTATGGACATGTGCAGGTACTTATTTGTATTTTTGTATTTCCTTCTGATATCTGTACCTGAGCTGAGGTAATGCAAACATTTCCCCGTCGTGGGATCAATAAAGTCTTATCTTATCTTAAATCTGTGTCACTGTCTCTCCGAGGTAAAGCCGCATCTGCATCTGTGAGTCTCTCCTGTGCTTCTAAACTTCAAAAATTCAAACCTGTTATTTACTGTCACTCCAACAACACCAGATAAGTGTTTGGATTCCTGACGCCATGAGTTGAACTCAGATAAGCAGTAGAAAATGGATGGATGGAATTAATAATGAATTACGTAACCACACAATCTTTAACAACCTGAGTCATAAAATGATCGTGAAATTCTTCAGCACAAAAACAGGTTAACAGCTTTAGTTGAGACACAGCAGGCCTTCAGAGAACATCGCCCTGCAGCTGGAACCATGAAGCTCAGGTGGATCATTCTGCTGTTTGCTCTGGGATTGGTAGGAGAACCTCTTCATGTGGATACAATGAAAGTATCTATTACATTTCCAGGCAGGATTTGAGTCCATTCAGTTTCACGGGGATAATATTAAAGTCTTCTCTGTTGATTGATTGTTGTGCCTTCTAATTTACTTTACAGACAGCAGCCAAACTAACCGGTGATACAGGTGAGCTAGACTTTATGTTTTAGGTGCTGATGTTACTGAAGGAATGTTGGATTTATAATGTCACTGTTCCATATACTTCTTTGTATTACTCTTGTCTGGATATTAATGCTTTAGTAAAACAACCATTTTCAGCCAATTCTGCGTTCATGTTATTAGAGTTCACAGGTCTTTTATCTTATTATCACTGATTCCTTACCTGCAGAAATTGATGTTGACGAAGGCCATGACTGGGACATCATTAACATCAATGAAGGTTTGTTCTCGTTCACTGTTCTTGTTTCATTTTGCTTGATAATGTCTCTCTCTGAGGAGTCGGTGAAATTATTTTATTGTTTTCCCTTTAGCGGCTGGGCTGGACCTGTTGGAAGGAGATATTATTCAGGAAAAAGTGAGTTTATCCTTTGTCATGAAAAGCCTGAGTTTTATATTTTTATTTCTTTTGGGTTTTTCTATATTTTAGTAGTGCCACTGTGTTAAGTCTGGAGTTTTTACCATCTTTGTAATCTTGTTTCTGTTAGTGTTTTAGGATTATTTCGAATTTTGATTGTTTGTGTTTTAATTAGTCTAGCGTTCCTAGTGTCTTCCTGTATCTTGCCAAATCTTTGTCCAAGATGATAGAGATTTCCTTTTTAGTCGCTTCCTGTTTTATTTTGATAGTCATTTGTTTCTTGTGTTCAAATTGTAATTAAATTTCCTGTGTTGTGACCTTGGTTGTTGCAAGCTGTGTTTTCTTTTATTTCTGTTTCCGCGTCCGTTGTTATCTTCTGTGTATTTATGGTTTCATGTCTGAGCGC
>NW_024386985.1:4592674-4611066 GCF_900408965.1 Simochromis diagramma
TGTGTGGAGTTTGAGTGACGTCATTTCCGCTATACTTCTTCTATTAGAATTTCGAGTAGAACTGGCGCACTGCTGCCCTCCTCGGGTCATTCGTAGTCCAGATAAAAGTCCTTCCAAACAGTCCAGTGCTTTGCAGAAACCCGAATAAAGAATTTTAGTTCCCCAGTGATCCAAGCCAAGTATTGACTTAAACCATAGGTGTCAAACTCTGGCCCGTGGGCCAAATTTGGCCCGCAGCCTAATTACATTTGGCCCGCGAAGCCATACCAAATTACTATTAGAGCTGGCCTACTGGTATTATACAGCTAATATATATATTGTTTAGTATTAAGCTTTGCTTGTTCCATATTCAGTTTTTCAGCAAAACGTGTTTGAGTCCATAAGAAAAGATTCATTCTTATATCTGGAGGAATAAATATATTTCAATAAATATTAACGTTAGCCTGCGACATTGTTTCAGTTTTGAATTTTGGCCCACTGTGTATTTGAGTTTGACACCCCTGACTTAAACAGTCTGTAATATTCTGCAGCACAACTGGAACAGACTGTCTACACATGTAAAGTAATGACACCCATTCTTTTCATTCTGTTATTGCTTTTTCCACATGCTGGGTTTTTTTTTTTGATGATGGATCCACATTCAGAAGACAGAGGGCTTATTGAATTAAATTAAATTTTATTTATATAGCGCCAAATCACAACAACAGTCACCTCAAGGCCCCACAGGTTCTCCAGCCTTTAGATTGATTTTAGTGTCATCTTCATTAACTGAAGTTTCTGTATGTTTCCTTATCATTTCATTCATTTTCCTCACTCCTTAACACATATCTGAGCTCCTAGTTTGAGCAGATGACATCTGCAAACTTGGTGTCAAGTTTGGATTTAGTCCATAAATGATTGAAAACCAACAACAAGGCTACAACAAGACAGCAGCAATGTGTAGGCCTGTACTAAAAAAGGGAAAACAGTCATCCTGGGTCATCCATATGCCAAACAGTAGATAACCCATGAGGATCCTACTTACCACCCTTTAACAGTTATACAGAGTGAGGAATTGCCAGGGGAAATGAATCCGGTCTGCAATACAGCCTGTAATCTTTGCCACCCTGGACACGAATAAGTGGACCAAAGCACCACTATAACAACCTCTGATTAACAGGTAAGGGAGAGGTGAATGTTCATGCTGCATTCACTGACACATGTATGGACCAACCTCCACCAAATCTACCCCACTACAAGTGGTAAACATGGCCCTGTCCTGACTTTTCTGTTGCTGTATTCCATTTCAAAGTAAGCAAATGTTTTTGTATGTTTGTTTGTTTTGTGGCACAAGTTCCCATTTTCTTCTACAATGTTACAGCTGTACCATACATTTTATTTCCGTTAACAAATGAAGCCAATCAACATCATAATATGATCTCATTTTCAGATTTTAACATTAATTGCACTCAAGGCTGTTCATGTGTCTTCTCTGTCCAAAATGTGTTAAACAAATGTGAACATGGTTTGAAAAAGGAGTGAAAGAAGCGATCTATGTCCACTTTGAACAGAGGTGGTGGCTTACGACACCAACTGTCTGCCATCTATAATCCAGAGATTATATCTTTGAGATCCTTTCCCAGATGCCTTAACGCCCACTCACATTCACTCACAGCCTTTTGACCCCCTTGGCTCATGTGATTAGGTAGAGGATCACTAGGAGGACCAGACATCAGCTAGTTGTGTGGATGCTTTAAGCATCCACACTATTGAGTTCCTGTTTCTCTTTATTCTTTATACTTTATTGTGTGGATGCCCTCAAGGGCATCCACACTATTGAGATCCTGTTTCTCTTTATTCTTTATTCCACTATTTACTAGTTGCTTCCGTACGTTTTTCGGCGCTTAACTACTCCCTCAGTTTTCAGCCGATTTTCTCCGTTCAAACTCTAAACTCTTCTGCTCTTTCTGCTAATGGGTGCTATGACTTTTGGTGTTTATTGCTATTATACTTTTTAAAATATTACACTTTTTTCCTTTAATTTGTCCCATTGAAATGAATGGGAAACTTCCACAATTCTGCTAAAACTTTCTTGTCTTTGAAACTTAACTACTTCCTCATACTTTCACCTAGAAACTCCATTCAAACTTTAAAACGTTCTCAAATGACTGGGCTATTCCTGTGTGATTCAGCTTTTTCAGATCTTCTACCATTTTCATCTTATCTCTCTTTAAGTCTTCAGTTGCAAAATTGTGATTTTTCAGAAAATACATGCGTTGCTATGGTTGCTATGCAATTAACTCAGAGGGGACAGTGAAACTGGTTGAATTTTCTCTTCATGTCTAAACAACTTCTTGCTACTCACTCAATTTCCACTCAAGCCCCACAAATTATACATCAAAACGTAGGTATTTTTGCTGGCTTTCAGAAAATGTCACTATCATTGTTGTGGGATTTTATGAATTTTGGCAAATCTCCTCAGACCAACACAAGGTCAGAAAACTCTCCATATAAACTCAATGGAGAGTTTGTTCAAAATCACCGCTGGATTTCTCTAATGAGAGGCATTTTCAAATTGTCATATCTCCTTAACGAAGCGAAGTCAAGACACATGGCTTGTCCCCGTATATCTTCAGACACTCCTGATGCTCACAATTCAAGAATTATTTTCTCACCTATTACCGTTCTGAGATGAGTTAGACTTGTTTGAGGGTAGGAAATTTGTCCTTCGCTTAGATTTCATCAGATTTCAAATTCTGGAAATGAGGCACTTTTTTCTCTCATCATATCTTTTTGGTGGATTTCCACAGAGCCCTGAAAATTTCCATGACTGTTCACCAAAGCCTGCTGTTTCTTACGGTGAAAGAATGATTTTGATGCTCCATATAGATTTAGAGTTACCAAAGGTTGTTTGAGAGCAAGTCAAGGCAGTTTTTGCTTCGCCTCTACTCAGTTACAGTGTATTACAAGTCATATATCTTTAATAATTTATATTTTATCTCTGAATTATGAAGACCTGAAGATTCCCCCATCTCTTCTGAACAAAACGATGTCTGAATGACCGTTCTAGCCTCTACGGTTAGGAAATTATGGCCATTTGTTCGAGGGGAATCCTGAATGTCAGAAATACACTGAAGAAAACTCACACCTCTCTCTGTGTCTGTGTGTGTAAGGGCTGACTACAGCAGGTGCAGCTAATTTAACTGACCTACATATACCAAGCCCAGACTCTCAACAGCTCCTGTTCACTTTAGGCTCTGTGTATGTGTGTGTATCAGTATTTCTCCTATGTTAAAGTATTACTTCTCAATCATAGTATTTCAAAACCCTTCTACTACATATTAGTACTTCTGCTCAATCATAGTACTTCTGCTCAATCACAGTATTTGTGCAAAATCATGGTTTTCGGGCCAAATCATAATATTTCTGTTATGTTATAGTTTTACTACTAAGTGGAGGAATTTCTGTTGTGTTATACTATATGTGCTGAATATAGTATATCTGCCAAGTCATAGTATTTATAGCAAATTACAGTATTTCTGCCATAAAGCAGAAATAGTACCTTTTAGCAGAAATTTCTGCCAAAAAATAGTATTTATGTTAAAACATAATATTTCTTGCTAAATCATAGTACTCCTGCCAAATCATAGTATTTGTACTGAAACATAGTATTTCTGCCCAATCATAGTATTTGTACTAAATCATAGTACTTGTGCCAAATCATACTATTTGTGCCAAAGCATTGTATTTGTATGGAGTCATAGTATTTCTTCTAAATCATAGTATTTCGATCAAATCTCAGTAGTTGTGGTAAAACGCAGTACTTCTGCCAAATCATAGTTTTTGTACCCAATCATAGTATTTCTGCCATATCATCGTATTTGTGCCGAATCATGGTATTTTTGCCAAATCATGGTATTTGTGTCAAATTATAGTATTTGTGCCCAATTAATATTTCTCCTATGTTAAAGTATTACTCCTCAATCATAGAATTTCTGCTAAATCATAGTATTTCTGCCATATCATCGTATTTGTGTTCTCAGCATCATTCCATTTTTGCACTGATCACCACCTGCACTCACGTATATATCTACCTGCTTAGCACTTTTAATTCTTATTTTTATGTCTATTTAAGTGTTACATGACAGTATGTTTGCACTAAGTACCGCATCAATTTCCTAATGTTGTAAACCTGCTCAACATTTGGCAATAAAACCCTTTCTGTACGAAGTCATAGTATGTCTTGTAAATCATAGTATTTAAGTCAAATCTCAGTAGATGCGCTAAAACGAAGTATTATTGCCAAATTATAGTATTTCTACCCAATCATAGTATTTCTGTTAAATCATAGCATTTGTGCCAAATCATACTATTTGTACAAAAACATAGAATGTCTGCAAAATCATAGTATATCTGTTATGTTGTAGTGTTACTACTAAGGCATAGTATTTCTGCCAAATCATGGTATTTTTGCAGAAACAGTATTGCTGCAAAAACATAGTTTTAGTGCAATTTCATAGTATTTGAGCAAAATTATAGGATATGTGCAAAAACATATTATGTCTGCAAAATCATAGTATTTTTGCAGAAACATAGTATTTCTGGTAAATCATAGTATTTGTACTAAAACATAGTATTTCTGCCAAATCATAGAATTACTGCAATTTCACAATATTTTGAGAAAATCTGTTATGTTATAGTATTACTATTAAGTCATAGTATTTCTGCTTTGTCATAATATTTTTGCTAAAACGTAGTACTTCTACCAAATCATAGTATTACTGCTATTTCATAGTATTTAAACGAAATTACAGTGTTTCTGCAAAGACACTGTATTTCTGTTACCTTATAAAACTTGTACTCAATTATAGTATTTGTGCCAAAGTTTAGTATTTCTGCCAAATCATATTATTTCTGCTAAATCATAGTGTCTGCCAAATCATAGTATTTGTGCCTAAGCATAGTATTTCAACAAATTCACAGATTTTCTGCTATGTTATAGAATTTGTGTTAAATCATAGTATTTGTGCCAAAGCATAGTATTTCTTCTAAATCATAGTATTTGTGCCAAAGCATAGTATTTCTTCCAAATCATATTATTACTGTAAAATCACAGTATTTGAGCCAAATCATAGTATTTGTGCCAAATCATAGTATTTCGGATAAATCATAGTAATTCTGCTCAATGATAGAATTTCTGCTATGTTGTACTCATTTTGCTAGATTATAGTATATGTGTCAAAGCATAGTATTTCTTTCAAATCATATTATTACTACTATTATTGTATAATAATAATTAAATTATCATACATTTTTTACATTTTCAATGACCATTTGTGTAATGGCGGGATTTCCCACTACCCATGAACGCCTCTTGTTTCTTACGGCTCCGGCTCATTCCTGCTACTCCGCCCACTTTCACCAATCGCTGACGGTAAGCACTGCTTCTCTTCTCTTCTCTGAAATGTCTATACTCTGTTTGAGTGATTTCCTGAGTTATTGTTACTGACTTTTAACGGCAGCTGAAGTATAAGTCACATTAAATTAACACAATGGCTGCTTTTTTAGTGAAATGTTGTTTTTTTAGTATTTCAAAGGCGTTATATAGAAGATAGTCCTGACAACTCAATGCTAACGCCTAGCGCTCCTATAGGCCCAGTGTGAAATGAAGGACATTTGACTGTTTACTACAGTTTATTGAGTTGTTTTATTAGCTTCATTTGGTGTGTTAGTGTTTCTGAGACTGTTACAGAAGGTGCAGTTAGTTCTACTCCTCACAAATCAGTTGGTTAAAACAGGCTTTAGGTTATATTTTAGAACCATTGACTAACTGCTGGAGTGGCAGGTTCGGCTACTTCAAAGGAGCCATTTTATGGCCTCTGACCAAAAACTGGGAGAAAAACAGTCATGTGCCTGTGCAAGTGTGTCTGTGTTGCAGGTTAATTAAGGGAAGGGAGAGAGAGACTGAGGATAAAACACATAGTTAATACAAGAATAATAAGATCTCTTAACAGTAGTGTCGTGAACGAAATGGCTCTTAGAGGCGCAGCTTTGACGTGAATGACGAAAGCCGGCTCCTTATCGCGAGCCGTTTTTTTTTTTTTTTTTTTTTTTTTTCTCTCACCCTCTCTCTCTCACACTTTTTTCCGCTTCACTCCGCACACGGGCCTTGTGCTTTGCGCTGGGCAGAGGGGGGAGGGGCGGTAGTTACACTCAGTAGCACAGGAACAGAGCGGGAGGGAGAGAGAAAGAGAGCCAGGGACAACATTAGAAAGGTATAGTAATCATCCACAACTATTTTCAGTTGCAGATGATAAAGGATTCAGAAAGTTTATTCATGCAGGTCCATATGACAAAGAATGTGCATCTTCTTTTTGTTTTTCATATTTTAATTTATATTTAATTGTGTGGTGATTTGCAGTGTTTTGTGTTGGTTCACTTTAAATTTGTTTAAAAGGAAAAAGCTGAAAATTTAAATAGTTAAAAGCTGAACTGTGAATAGTCTCTTTTTAGTGAGCCGAGCCGGTTCTCTAAAAAGAGCCAGAAATCCCATCAATACTTAACAGGAAGGAGACTTTTAAATTTTTAATAACTGTTTAACAAACGTTTGTTTGTGCAGGCCTACTTTTAAATAAAACTTTAATTTGCAGCTCTTTTTGACTTCCAACTTTGTGGAAAATTAATGAAATAAAAAATAGCCCACATTCAAATAAATAAAATGCAGCAGTGGGCCATTAATATTATTAATATAGTATGTAGATATTTGTTTTAAAACAACAGCATGTTATATTATACTAAATGATGGTGTATGCAATTGATAATATTATTAGGAAGTAGAATTTCAATGCAGGCCACGTTAAATGAGCCTACAAATATATAATCTTTCATTTATGATTTTTGCTGCTTTGAAATTGTTTTGTTACCATTTGATAAAGTGTGCAGTGATAGGTGTAGCAAATAATTTCTTATGATATTGACTACGTTATCTAATAGCAGCAAAGTATTAGAGCATTATTTCTGTGAAGGTTCTCAGTCACCCAGGTCATTGAAGTCTTAGGAGCTTGGAAAGGAAACTGTCTGGACTTGTTTAAATTGCTTGAAGCCTTTCACCTCTCATATGAGAAGCTTCTTCAGTGAAGAAGTGGAGAACTTAAAGAACTCCAGACGCTTTTCTTTCCAAGCTCCTTAGACTATTAGATTTTAACATGACTCAGAAACTTGTGTGGCTTATTGCAAATGGATGAAATTACCTTTAATGAACATGGTTATCTTTAATAAGGTGTGGAAAAAATTTGTTGTTTGTATTCCAGGTGTGGTAAACAAAGAAGTTTACTGAAGTTTACTGTTCTGAGTTGTCTCATTCTGTATTTTTGTTCTTTGTCTTTACTTAGACGGAGTGAAAGAGAAGCTTGGTTTTGCCGTTTGCGGTAAGTAAACAGTGATTGTAACTGAAGCAATATGGACCTGGGGTTGTGTAACATGTTTACAATTTATATACAATTGTTTGGATTTTTGTTACATCTTGCCATTGGCTTATGGGTAAAAACACATAGGATTTATAATCTGTAGCAGCAAAGCCCCCACACAGGACCTCTGACTGTCCCTGAAAGTGTCCCTGGCTGTATCCCAATTCAGGGTCTGCAGCCTTAAAGTACGCAGCCTCAACGATCCTCAAGGGCCGCGTACTCAAAGACCGCTAAGGCCGGAAGTGCGAGGCTTGTGTAATGGGACCGTCCAGCTTCCGTTGTGCTGCCCAGGTTGCCTAGCAACCATGATACTAACAGCTGGAAACGTGTCATACGGCTTTGTTTGACAGAAATGAAGGAGAAAATCTTTTGTTCATTTGTTTGTTTCTTTCTACATGAGCTTTGATCATTCTCTGTAAGATTATGCTCAGCTATTGAACGGCGTATATTTTAAAGTAAAGGCTTTAAAACCAAGTTAGTACAAACCTCACTTATGTCACATAACTTTGCCGACATGTGGCCAACAGGAATGTTTTAACGTTCTTCGTTATTAAACATTTGCACATAAATAGGTGACATAATATCCAGTACTTACTTAAAGTTTACTCTTCGGCCGCCCCTCATCCGCCGTTTTTTTTCGGCAAAACTATCCACACCCACCACCCTGCTATGCATTCTGGGATATGTTGGGCCACGAAGTCTACACTGCCACAGCCTTAAAATTCAGGGAAATGAAGGACGCATTTCAGGGCCGCATTTCGAGCAGCCTTTGAATTGGGACAGCCTTCGGCGCGCCGCTGTGACGTAATCGGCCTTGAAATACGTACTTTAAGGCTGCAGACCCTGAATTGGGATACAGCCCCTGAAAGTGTCCCTGAAGTTTAATAGCACATTTGTCTGAATTAAATTTTTGATGGCTTATCAAATCATACATGTTTTATGACAGTCAGTATAAGTGGTAGCTTAAATACTTAAGCAATGAGAAAAAAAAATCAGAGAACCAGAGTTGTGAGTGGACAGTGTTTGGTATATTAAAGCCAGTGGACTACCTGAAAATTCGTTTATTAATTAATTAGTGAATATAATGTGTTTGAAAATTAAATATAAATGTTGCCAAAAAGGGAAATAATGAAAAATACATAAATATTCCTTCCAGCAGGTACAATGAAAGGACTTTTTAATGTAATATTTTTGGGGGTGGCTGTAGCTCAGGAGTAAAAGTAGGTCAGCTACTGATCAAAAGGTTCGTGGTTCTTTTTCTCTGGCTCCTCCAGTCTGCATGTCAAATATCCTTGGGCAAGATACTTACCTCAACTTGCTCTCCGATGCATCCATCGGAGTGTGAATGTACTTAGAAAGCACTGAGTACAGATGAAATGCTTGTGAGAATGGGTGTGATTGGGTGAATGTGGCATGTTGTATAGAGCACTTTGAGTACTCCGGGAGAGTAGAAAAGGGTTATATAAGAATCAGTCCATTTACATTTTAATTTTAATTACAAAATGGGTGTGCCACTGTTGTTGCTGTAACATGTCAATATATACATGTATTTTCAGATTTACATATTCAGTCCAAACTAACTAAATCTGATGAGGTTTTATGTTGCTTGTGATTTAAATAATTAATTTGTATTCAACATTTTTAATCTGAAATTAGATTAAAAGTTGTCGTTCTTCACATTTTATTAGAACTGACTGTTGGAGCCACAAAGCTTCTGTGTAAGAAATATGCATTGTGCCTTTATGCATTTGTGCCAACAAATATTGGTGCCTATTCTTTGCAGTTCTGTAGTAAGAATGCATTAATGACGCATTATAGCCATCTGAGACTGCAGCTATTGTTTGTCCTCTTTAGACTATAGTAAGTTCTTGAAGAAATTAAGGATTTTACTAGTTATTTTATGTCACAGTAAATTGGATTGCGTGTGAAGAGGCTTAACAGTCATTAAACAGTGATCTGATGTATTGTTTCCTTTCTTTAGACTGCTGATCTGATTGTCTCAAGTCTGGTAAGTAAAAGTTTGTCTGAGGTCCAGTGCTGGGAAAAGACTTTCTTCCTTGCAGATTTATTTTGTTTATGCTTCTTTGTCACGTTTAAATGTTTCAAATCATCTAACAAGGATAACCTGGATAAATACAAAAAACAGTTTGACGGTGATGATTTTATTTATGAAGCACAGAAAATCAAACCAGAACAACCTGGCCTAATGTAAAATCATGTTGCAGTCTAATACCCAGCTGTGGAGGCCCTGATAGCAACAAGTACCATTAAGGATTTACGGTAACTAGTAGTGACTGATTTACATCACTGGGGGGGATTTTGTCCACTCTACCTTCAGAATTATTTTCATTAAGGTCCTATATAAGGTTTTCAAGTCATGTAAAATTCTCAATTTCATTAAAGTCCAGACTCTGATTAGTCTACACCAAGAGTTTCATTTTATTCAGAGTTGGACTTGCTTGTTTGCTTTAGATCAATTTCCTGCTGTGAATCCCAAGTGTGATTAAACTGAAGCTCAGGAGCTGATGGCTTGATGCAGGTCCTGAAAGTAGTAAAAGAACTCTGGACCATCACAGTAACAGCATCATGTTTGACTTTAATACTGGTGTTTTTCTGAAATTTGTTTCTCTCTATAGTAGACTCAGTTTAGTGCAGTGAGTCAGCACAGCTCTTGGTGATCATCAAGATATTTTTAGGCAAATGTGAGAAAGGATTGGTGTTCAGTTTGGTCAGTTAACCAATAAATTTGAGTTGACTGGATGTAAAGTTAATGTAGAACAGGAAGCCTGAAGCTGACTGCTCTAATGTCAGTGTGTAGGTTTGTTTGGAACATATAATATTTACAGTAACTGTTGCAGCACATCTTGGTTTAAATTAATAGACTCTGTTTTGTTTTTTTATTGTGTTACCAGAATGCAAAAATGTCCTTATATCAGTTCCACCACCCTTTGTTAAACATTGTCTTTCAGTTCAGTCCAATATGCACTGTATTTTTCAGATTATAAGGCATAAGGGCAATGAACACGTCTGTTTTTTAAACATAAGGTACATTAAGGCAAACAAAACAGACAGATAAGTCAAGCTGTATTCAACTCATTCACAATAACTCGCAACATTGTTCAGTTGTAACACATAAAATACAGAACGATACATTCACTTTTTCAGTTTATTCCTCTTCCACAAATCCATCAAATTCTTCATGAGTTGATACCTTTGAAACCTGCTTCGTAAGGATGGCTCTTAACAGGTGCCAGGTCCTTATACACACACACACACACAGCATAATATTATGTTGAAGCACAGTGCGAATTACACTGCGAGGCTCCTAACTACGGTAGCTTACCAAAGTTGTACTACAACATTTTGAGAGATTTTGCAGTACCGTGTCCCAAATAGAATTGGTTTGAAAGTCAGTAAGCACAGCCAGAATGAATACATAAGGCATACTGTCTATTTTTGAGAAAATGAAAGGATTTTAAGTGTGCCTTATAGTCCGAAAAATACAGTAAAGTCAGCTTTATTGGAAATGTCTAATTCCAGTTTCTTTCTGTCTTACAGGTGACCTGTTGCAGAAACCGCTCTCCCTCTATCATTAACAAGCCATTCAATCTGTCCTATCACTCTCCCCACTCTATCTATTTTGACAAGCCATTCTATCTTTTCTCACTCTATCCCAAGAGCTCTATCTAATTTACCAAAAATCAAGTTTTTTACTGGAATCAAGTTTTGACTGGAATCAAGTTTTGTCTGGAATAATCAAGTTTTGACTGGTCCCAGTTTTTGGGAATTGAAGTTATCAGTACTTCATCTATCTGTTACAGAATTCTGAGAGGTCTCTGCTCTCACTGCTCCTTCTTTCCTGTCATTAAACTCTCTCACATCCAGTCTTTTTGTTGGAAATTACAAGTAGAAAGTTGAAATTACAATAGTAGAATTACAGTACAGTAGAAACTATTTACACAGCTGTAGATTTGTAATTGTAATTTTTACTTGGAACACTTTGGAATAAACACTGATAGTTTGGTTTAGAGGTGCAATTACTTTGATACATTATATAAAATTTACACCGTTCTTAAAAGTTTTTTGTAATAAGATAAACTTGTTATTTTATACGACACATTCAGACTGCTGTATTCACAAAAATATTAAATTGGATAACTTCAAATACATTTTGCTAGTCTGTTTCATTGACTGTAACATTTGACTATAGTAGGTTTATACTATTATTATTTAGGGACAAACCCATTTCTGTTACTCTGTAAGTGTTCAGACACAATTGTCATCGAGAAGCTGCCCTGAGGACCCAGACTTCCTGTTTCCTGACTGCTGCAGAACATCCAGCTGAAGAATCCTCATCACCAGTCATCTGATCACCACATCACCACAGCTGTTTATATTTGCTTTACATTTTAGATATCTGAAAGATTTACACACGCTCTACTTAAAAACTAAGAGTTTTATTATAGCCTGTTGATTATTGTGATTTATTCTGTATATCCCGTTACAGAAGCTAAGATCTAGTCATTAACAAGTCTGGTTAAAATATAAGAAGTAAAAATATTCTGTTTTGGGAAAAGCTACAATAAAACTGAGCCAAGTGTTTTCAAAGAACTGAATATCTTTTATATTGAGTTTGGATTAAAGTCAACCTTTTACATCTATTTACATATTTATAAAAACATTGGAACATTTTTATATTTAGATTTTTTCAGATTTAATAGTAACTTCAGGAGTAATTAGTTCTTCACTGTTTCCAGGTTGAGTTTTGTTTATATCTTTGCATATATACACGTTTAAGCTTCAGCTTGTACTTCAATAAAATGCCGAGAAAAGGTCAAAGATCGCAGTCCCAGAAGCTTAGATGGCAAAAGCAGAAAGAACAGGTAAATGTTTCTCAGAGCGGTGAGCAGGTAAAGGTGTCTGTTACAAGTATTCCCAGTCCTGATGTGCAGAGCATTGTTCAGACAGCCGCAGTCACTTATGCAGACGTTGTAAAGAGAGGTGTTCACTCAGTGTGTGTAAAACAGGTAATCCAGACTGAACCCCAGGTAACTCTGCAAACGCAGCATGATGGAGAAGCTCCAGGACCATCTCATGTACAGGTTACAAACAGTGAAAGTCGTCCACGAGTGAGTAGCATCTGTGCATCCCGAAGCCAGGCCTCTGCTAGGTATGGAAAGTACCGGAATCAGCAATGCATGGCTAACAGTTTGCTTTTCCTGTCATTCTTACACGAGGATGAATTCATTACCAAAGCAGATCTTAACCGTGTGTTGGACAAAGGCCATGCCGTGTATTCAGATGCCAGAAAGAGGTTTGTGAAAAGTGTGTTTCTAGCCTGTAATGAACTTCCCACAGTGGTCACCAGCCGCAGACACGAGTATCAAGTGGATATGTCTCAGTTTGCTCATTACGGCACATTTGACGGTACAGATCACCTTCCGAGTCTTGAACAGGGACTACAGTGTTTGGCTTCAGACATTTGCTACGCTTTGCTAGTCATGGGAGGAACAGTCATCGCAGTTTGCAGGCTGACGTCTGGTGAATACGCATATTTTGACCCTCACCCACGTAAGTCTACAGGAATGCCATTGTCGCTAAGTGTAAGTGGTGGAACTGCAGTTATGTTAAAATTCACACGTCTTAACGACATGATTGACAGGATCAAACGTTTGTACCGAATGTTTAGCATCGCACCAACCTGCACTTATGAACTACAGCCTGTTGAGTTCCACAGTGAAAACGCTGCTGACCAAAGAAATGCTGATGAAAACAGACAAACAGCTACAACTGTTCCAGCACCAGCTTTAAATGAACCTGAATTTGAAACCCCAAAGTCCACTGAGCAGACACGGAAAACTGTGGCCGACACTTTAGCTACTGAAGTGATGTCATCCAGAGTGGATTATTCAAATGAGCCAGCTGCTGAGCTGAACAATCGTCCTTCTGATTATTTAGAAGTAGAAACCTCTGCATCTTCTGTAAGAGACACTCAGGTAATAAAAGATTCTGTTCCTCAGAATGATTTAAACACTGCCTCCTGTTTAACTAAGACAACAGAGGAACTCTCACATAAACTGTTGAAGCATAATAAACAGCAAAGGAGAAAGATTAGGAGACAACTATTGGTCCAAGAAAAACTATCACAGAGAAAAGGAAAATGAGAAAAAGAAAGAAAGGCAGATGTACACTTTTGATGAAAGCTTTAAGGCAAAGAAAAAAGATTCTAGTAGAAAGTCTAATGATCCTGATCACAGTAAGAAAAAGAGTGTGTACAAAAAGAATCTGTATAAACTCAATGCTACATACAGAGAGAAACAGAGAGAACATTTTAGAAAAATCTATAGAGAAAGTGCTAAAATTAGAGAGAGAAAAAGAGAACGTGTCATAAGGATGTATAAAGAAGATTCTTCATTCAGAGAAAAGCAGAAGGAACGTATAACAAGAACATATAGAGAATCTCCCATTTTCCGAGAAAAGCAGAAGGAACGTATAACAAGAACATATAGAGAATCTCCTGAGTTCAGAGAAAAAAAGAAAGAATGTATGAGAAGAACCTACAGAACTTGTGTTGAATTCAGAGAGAAACATAAAGCTTGCATGAGGTCGTATGTTTACAATCTCTATAAAGAGAGTGAAGAATTTAAACAAAAAAAACTATCTTACATCACTAAACGTTATGGAGAACACAGACAATTTCAGCAGAAACACAAGGACAACATGAAAGAACGAATGAGAGTAAAATATTGGAACAGTTTTTCTTTTAGACAGATGCATAATATCAGATGTGCAATGAACATAAAACGAAAATATCGTCAGATGCATCAATCAGCTGAAAGTTTCCAGGGTCATCCAGATAACAGTTTAATGAATGAGGCCATATCTCGTTTCAGATCAAACATTAAATCAGCACCATCGTATGTTTGTACTGTTTGTCTAAAAGCTTCTTTTCCTAATCAGGTAAAAATATGCAAAAGAACAAATTACTCAAAACACCAAACTGTAGCTCAGCAGTGTCTAACTGGTAAATTTGTTCATGTGTGTGATGAAGCATGTCATGATCACTGCAGCTTTCCTGTTGAGAGAAAAAAAGAGTATATTTGTCACACGTGTCACAGTTCCCTCAAAAGTGGACGCATGCCAAGGCTTGCTGCTGTCAATGGTTTAGAACTGCAGGATATTCCAGCTGAACTGTGTGATCTCAACATTCTGGAGAGACATCTGATTGCCAAATGTATACCTTTTGCTAAGATTATTCCACTTCCAAAGGGCAGACAAAGACTCATTCGTGGTAATGTGGTGTGTGTACCATCTGAGGTCCAACAAACAGTTGACTGTCTACCGAGGCTCAGAAGCCAATCACAGGTCATGAGGATCAAGCTGAAAAGACGACTGTGCTACAAAGGCCATCAGCTGTTCCAGACTGTCACCTGGTCTAAACTGATCGAAGCCCTGCGTAAACTCAAACAGATTCACCCACAGTACACAGATATTGTTATCAGAGATGATGCATTGCTTTGTGATCCAACGTTACCTGATGATGACAGCAGTGATGAAGCTAGCATGGGAAGTGATGATTATGATGAAGCAGATCTAATGGAAATTGACAACTATGAAAAAGATGCCCTTTTGTGTAAAAGTGAGTCTGAAAGTGAACAAGATATTGATATGGTATCCTGCAATGAACAACAGGAAGAACAAAATCCTAAGGAACCAGAAAGTGATTTGAACAATGGAGGTTTTGCTCTCGAAAGTTGTCTGCAGCCTTTAGACATTTCAGAAGAGATTCTCTGTTTCACTGATAACACATATTGTGTGGCTCCTGCAGAAAGAAACAATCCTGTTAGCTTCTTCAGAACTCCTCATTTGGAAGCCATGGCATTTCCTGTGCAGTTTCCTACTGGTCAGAATACACTGGATGAAAAGAGACTTCTTAAACTCACACCAAGTGCTTACTTCAAGTCAAGGCTTTTCAACATTGATGCAAGATTTGCTAAAGACACAAATTACCTGTTTTTCTCACAGTTTGTCACTGAAATACACTTGGCTAATTCCAGCATGACAATACAGCTAAGGAAAGGTAAAACTATGACCAAAGATGGACGCAAAATCACATCAGGAATGTTACAAAGTAAGACAGATGTAGAGAAGCTGGTAAGAAATAAAGATGCAATCAGATTTATGCAGCCACTCAGAGGAACCCCAGCTTACTGGCAGAAAACTACCAAAGATCTATTCAGTATGGTTCGTCAAATAGGAACACCTCAGTTCTTTGTCACTTTCTCTGCTGCTGAGATGAGATGGCCTGAAGTGATTCAAGCAATAAAGAGACAGCAAGGTGAAGAGGTTGATTTTGAAGCCCTGGACTGGTCAGAAAAGTGTGAAATTCTAAGATCAAATCCAGTTACCACCATGCGAATGTTTGATAAGCGTGTTGAGGCTTTGTTCAGAGATTTGCTGTTTTCTCCTGCACAGCCCCTTGGTGAGATCATTGATTACTTTTACAGAGTTGAGTTCCAGCACAGAGGTAGTCCACATATACACATGTTGCTATGGATTCAAGAAAAGGTAGAAGTAGATGTGGATGATGACCAAACTGTCTGTGACTTTGTGGACAGATACATCTCAGCTCAACTTCCTGATCCAGAAAAACAACCTGAACTGCACAAAAAAGTCTCTGAACTACAAAAGCACAGCAAAAACCACACAAAGACATGCTTTAAGAGTGTGAACTCTGGTTGTAGATTTGGGTTTCCAAAACCACCAGCCACAAGAACAATGATTGTGAGACAGGATGAGGATTCAGACACTGAAGCTGCAAAAGCCAAACTCAGACCTTTGATGAACCTGCTGAAGGAACCTGAAGCTGCTTCCCTCACCATAGAGCAGATTCTGTCACGATGCAACTTGACAATGAATGAGTATAAACAATGCCTCCAAGACATAAACAAGAAAACAGGCGCTCATTCTGAAACGTGACCCAAAGGACTGTTGGATCAACAATTACAACCCACACCTGCTTGAAGCCTGGAACTCTAATTTAGATGTCTCATTCATTTTGAATGCCTATTCATGTATAGAATACCTCTGTAAATATATAACGAAGAAAGAATCTGGCCTCTCTGAATACCTGAAGACAGTTATTGACAACTCTGATAAGAACACGGTCAATGAATGTGATGAAATGAGAGCTGTGATGCAGGCTTACTCAAAAAAGAGAGAAATCAGTGCACAGGAGTGTGTGACTCGTGTCTGTGGCATAAAAATGAAAAAGTGTTCCCGCAGTGTTGTGTTTGTACCAACAGATGATAACCCAGTAAAAATGAGTCGCCCAATGAGCTACCTGGAAACCACAACACATGACAGTTGTAATATTTGGATGACAAGTTTGAGTGATAAATACAAATGCAGACCTGAGACACCAGAATATGAGGAAATGTCACTGGCTGATTTTGCTGCCTTATGCCGGTTGGTGAGTGGTCCAAATGAAGGAAAAGATGTGCTTCCTCTTCTAAACCAGCTTGGATTTGTACAAAGGCGAAAAAATGATAAACCAGCTATAATCAGATATTACCACTGTTCACAGGAAAAAGATCCAGAGCAATATTATGGTCGACTGTTGAGACTTTACCTTCCACACAGATCAGAGCAGGAACTGAAACCACAAGGGTTCCAAAACTATCAGTCCTTCTACAACTCAGGTTTTATACGACTTCCATGTTCAGACCACCGTGAGTCTGTGAAAAGGGTTGTGAAAAGAAATAAAGACAAGTATGAGAAGAACTCTGAGGATATTGAGAGTGCACTGGAAGACTTTGAACAAAATAGGGATGTTGTGATCGATGAATGGTGTAATCTTGCTCCTGAATCTGAAGTTGTGAGGCTGCAATGTGATGAGAATCTTCCTGAGAGACATTCTGATGATGAGAACGAACAGGAGAATGTTCCCGACTACAGTCGTCAGTCTAATGCTGTAACAGAGATCAGAGCCATCAGAGAACAAACTGCAATCGATCCAGCTGTGGTACGTGTAATGTATCAGAATCTGAACCAGAAGCAGGCCTGCGTGTTCTATGCCATAAGAGACTGGTGTATTCAGCGCATTTGTGGTTTGAACCCAGATCAATTTTTCTTCTATGTCAATGGTGGTGCAGGAACTGGAAAGTCACATCTGATTAAGTGTATTCACTCTGAAGCATCAAAGATCCTGAGCAGACTGCCTGCTAATGCAGAAGAAGCTGACATATCAAATCCAACGGTTTTACTGACGTCATTTACTGGTACAGCAGCTTTTTCTATCAATGGCTCTACATTACATTCTCTACTGAAACTACCCAGGAGTCTGAATCCACCCATTCAAGGACTTGGTAACCAACTGGATCAAGTCAGATCTGACCTTATGAATGCCGAAATTATTGTTATTGATGAGATTTCAATGGTTTCAAAACCTCTTTTTGCTTATGTGGATGCAAGACTGAAACAAATCAAAGGCACTCAGAGACCCTTTGGTGGAATGTCAGTTTTAGCTGTTGGAGATTTTTACCAGCTGCCACCAGTGCGACAGTCTAAACCTCTCTGTGTTTACGATCCAGAACAGATTGACCTATGGCGGGAACATTTTCAGATGATCACTCTAACCGAGATTATGCGCCAGAGAGATGATGTTGCCTTTGCAGAGATGTTGAACAGGATTAGAGTGAAAGAAAAGACAGACCAGCTTTCTCAGTCCGACAGAAATTTGTTGTCACAGGCCATGACTGTACGAGAAGAATGTCCAATCGAGGTCTTACACATTTATGCCACCAACAAGAATGTGGAATCCCATAACACAGATACGCTCAAGAAGCTTCATTCAAACATCATAATCATCACTGCAGACGATTTCCAGAAGGATAAATGTACAGGCAGAATGGAACGAAGAGACAAACCATTTACAGGTGGGATAAA